>NW_022881737.1:0-93842 GCF_009870125.1 Drosophila pseudoobscura | reverse complement strand
TTTTTGAGGCTAGAGTGCCGTATTGTTGCTAGTGCCAAGATGTGCGATCTTGCCACATTTCCTGGAGCGTGGGTGCTATATAGGTGCGGTAGTTCAGTATACGTGCCAGTGCTGGATAGTGAATTGTTATATATAAGTGCAGGTGCCATATAGTTGCGGAGGTTCCACTTTTTTGAGGCTAGAGTGCCATCTTGTTGCTAGTGCCCAAGATGTGCGATCTTGCCACATTTCCTGGAGCGTGGGGGCTATATAGGTGCGTTGGTTCAGTATACATGCCAGTGCTGGATAGGGAAGGGTTCTATATAAGTGCAGGTGTCATATAGTTGCAGAGATCCACTTTTTTGAGGCTAGAGTGCCGTATTGTTGCTAGTGCCCAAGATGTGCGATCTTGCCACATTTCCTGGAGCGTGGGTGATATATAGGTGCGGTGATTCAGTATACATTCCAGTGCTGGATAGTTGCGGAGGTTACACTTTTTTGAGGCTAGAGTGCCATATTGTTGCTAGTGCCCCAGATGTGCGATCTTGCCACATTTCCTGGAGCGTGGGTGCTATATAGGTGCGGTGGTTCAGTATACATTCCAGTGCTGGATAGGGAATTGTTATATATAAGTGCAGGTGCCGTATAGTTGCGGAGGTTCCACTTTTTTGGGGCTAGAGTGCCATATTGTTGCTAGTGCCCTATAGGTGCGGTGGTTCAGTATACATGCCAGTGCTGGATAGTTGCGGAGGTTCCACTTTTTTGAGGCTAGAGTGCCATATTGTTGCTAGTGCCCAAGATGTGCGATCTTGCCACATTTCCTGGAGCGTGGGGGCTATATAGGTGCGGTGGTTCAGTATACATGCCAGTGCTGGAGAGGGAGGTGTTCTATATAAGTGCAGGTGCCATATAGTTGCGGAGGTTCCACATTTTTGAGGCTAGAGTGCCGTATTGTTGCTAGTGCCCAAGATGTGCGATCTTGCACATTCCTGGAGCGTGGGTGATATTAGGTGCGGTGATTCAATATACATGCAAGTGCTGGAGAGGAGGTGTTCTATATAAGTGCAGGTGCCCATATAGTGCGAAGTTCAACTTTTTTGAGGCTAGAGTGCCGTATTGTTGCTAGTGCCAAGATGTGCGATCTTGCCACATATCCTGGTGGCATGGTGGCACCATATGTGCTTATGCCCAAAATATGCGATTATCCACATTTCCTGGAGCGTGGGTTCTATATAGGTGCGGTGGGTTCAGTATGCATGCCAGTGCTGGATAGGGAAGGGTTCTATATAAGTGCAGGTGCCATATAGTTGCGAAGTTCAACTTTTTGAGGCTAGAGTGCCGTATTGTTGCTAGTGCCCAAGATGGCGATCTTGCCACATTTCCTGGAGCGTGGATGCTATATAGGTGCGGTGGTTCAGTAGACATGCCAGTGCTGGATAGGGAGGTGTTCTATATAAGTGCATGTGCCATATAGTTGCGGAGTTCCACTTTTTGAGGCTAGAGTGCCGTATTGTTGCTAGTGCCCAAGATGTGCGATCTTGCCACATTTTCTGGAGCGTGGGTGCTATATAGGTGCGGTGGTTCAGTATACATGCCAGTGCTGGATAGGGAGGTGTTCTATATAAGTGCAGGTGCCATATAGTTGCGGAGTTCCACTTTTTTGAGGCTAGAGTGCCGTATTGTTGCTAGTGCCCAAGATGTGCGATCTTGCCACATTTTCTGGAGCGTGGGTGCTATATAGGTGCGGTGGTTCAGTATACATGCCTAGTGCTGGATAGGGAGGTGTTCTATATAAGTGCATGTGCCATATAGTTGCGGAGTTCCACTTTTTGAGGCTAGAGTGCCGTATTGTTGCTAGTGCCCAAGATGTGCGATCTTGCCACATTTCTGGAGCGTGGGTGCTATATAGGTGCGGTGGTTCAGTATACATGCCAGTGCTGGATAGGGAGGTGTTCTATATAAGTGCAGGTGCCATATAGTTGCGGAGTTCCACTTTTTTGAGGCTAGAGTGCCGTATTGTTGCTAGTGCCCAAGATGTGCGATCTTGCCACATTTCTGGAGCGTGGGTGCTATATAGGTGCGGTGGTTCAGTATACATGCTAGTGCTGGATAGGGAGGTGTTCTATATAAGTGCATGTGCCATATAGTTGCGGAGTTCCACTTTTTTGAGGCTAGAGTGCCGTATTGTTGCTAGTGCCCAAGATGTGCGATCTTGCCACATTTTCTGGAGCGTGGGTGCTATATAGGTGCGGTGGTTCAGTATACATGCCAGTGCTGGATAGGGAGGTGTTCTATATAAGTGCATGTGCCATATAGTTGCGGAGTTCCACTTTTTTGAGGCTAGAGTGCCGTATTGTTGCTAGTGCCCAAGATGTGCGATCTTGCCACATTTCTGGAGCGTGGGTGCTATATAGGTGCGGTGGTTCAGTATACATGCCAGTGCTGGATAGGGAGGTGTTCTATATAAGTGCATGTGCCATATAGTTGCGGAGTTCCACTTTTTGAGGCTAGAGTGCCGTATTGTTGCTAGTGCCCAAGATGTGCGATCTTGCCACATTTCTGGAGCGTGGGTGCTATATAGGTGCGGTGGTTCAGTATACATGCCAGTGCTGGATAGGGAGGTGTTCTATATAAGTGCAGGTGCCATATAGTTGCGGAGTTCCACTTTTTTGAGGCTAGAGTGCCGTATTGTTGCTAGTGCCCAAGATGTGCGATCTTGCCACATTTCTGGAGCGTGGGTGCTATATAGGTGCGGTGGTTCAGTATACATGCCAGTGCTGGATAGGGAGGTGTTCTATATAAGTGCAGGTGCCATATAGTTGCGGAGTTCCACTTTTTTGAGGCTAGAGTGCCGTATTGTTGCTAGTGCCCAAGATGTGCGATCTTGCCACATTTCTGGAGCGTGGGTGCTATATAGGTGCGGTGGTTCAGTATACATGCCAGTGCTGGATAGGGAGGTGTTCTATATAAGTGCAGGTGCCATATAGTTGCGGAGTTCCACTTTTTTGAGGCTAGAGTGCCGTATTGTTGCTAGTGCCCAAGATGTGCGATCTTGCCACATTTCTGGAGCGTGGGTGCTATATAGGTGCGGTGGTTCAGTATACATGCCAGTGCTGGATAGGGAGGTGTTCTATATAAGTGCATGTGCCATATAGTTGCGGAGTTCCACTTTTTTGAGGCTAGAGTGCCGTATTGTTGCTAGTGCCCAAGATGTGCGATCTTGCCACATTTCTGGAGCGTGGGTGCTATATAGGTGCGGTGGTTCAGTATACATGCCAGTGCTGGATAGGGAGGTGTTCTATATAAGTGCAGGTGCCATATAGTTGCGGAGTTCCACTTTTTGAGGCTAGAGTGCCGTATTGTTGCTAGTGCCCAAGATGTGCGATCTTGCCACATTTTCTGGAGCGTGGGTGCTATATAGGTGCGGTGGTTCAGTATACATGCCAGTGCTGGATAGGGAGGTGTTCTATATAAGTGCATGTGCCATATAGTTGCGGAGTTCCACTTTTTTGAGGCTAGAGTGCCGTATTGTTGCTAGTGCCCAAGATGTGCGATCTTGCCACATTTCTGGAGCGTGGGTGCTATATAGGTGCGGTGGTTCAGTATACATGCCAGTGCTGGATAGGGAGGTGTTCTATATAAGTGCAGGTGCCATATAGTTGCGGAGTTCCACTTTTTTGAGGCTAGAGTGCCGTATTGTTGCTAGTGCCCAAGATGTGCGATCTTGCCACATTTCTGGAGCGTGGGTGCTATATAGGTGCGGTGGTTCAGTATACATGCCAGTGCTGGATAGGGAGGTGTTCTATATAAGTGCAGGTGCCATATAGTTGCGGAGTTCCACTTTTTTGAGGCTAGAGTGCCGTATTGTTGCTAGTGCCCAAGATGTGCGATCTTGCCACATTTCTGGAGCGTGGGTGCTATATAGGTGCGGTGGTTCAGTATACATGCCAGTGCTGGATAGGGAAGGTGTTCTATATAAGTGCAGGTGCCATATAGTTGCGGAGGTTCCACTTTTTGAGGCTAGAGTGCCGTATTGTTGCTAGTGCCCAAGATGTGCGATCTTGCCACATTTCTGGAGCGTGGGTGCTATATAGGTGCGGTGGTTCAGTATACATGCCAGTGCTGGATAGGGAGGTGTTCTATATAAGTGCAGGTGCCATATAGTTGCGGAGGTTCCACTTTTTTGAGGCTAGAGTGCCGTATTGTTGCTAGTGCCCAAGATGTGCGATCTTGCCACATTTCCTGGAGCGTGGGTGCTATATAGGTGCGGTGGTTCAGTATACATGCCAGTGCTGGATAGGGAGGTGTTCTATATAAGTGCAGGTGCCATATAGTTGCGGAGTTCCACTTTTTTGAGGCTAGAGTGCCGTATTGTTGCTAGTGCCCAAGATGTGCGATCTTGCCACATTTTCCTGGAGCGTGGGTGCTATATAGGTGCGGTGATTCAGTATACATTCCAGTGCTGGATAGTTGCGGAGGTTACACTTTTTTGAGGCTAGAGTGCCATATTGTTGCTAGTGCCCCAGATGTGCGATCTTGCCACATTTCCTGGAGCGTGGGTGCTATATAGGTGCGGTGGTTCAGTATACATTCCAGTGCTGGATAGGGAATTGTTATATATAAGTGCAGGTGCCGTATAGTTGCGGAGGTTCCACTTTTTTGGGGCTAGAGTGCATATTGTTGCTAGTGCCCTATAGGTGCGGTGGTTCAGTATACATGCCAGTGCTGGATAGTTTGCGGAGGTACCACTTTTTGAGGCTAGAGTGCCATATTGTTGCTAGTGCCCAAGATGTGCGATCTTGCCACATTTTCCTGGAGCGTGGGGGCTATATAGGTGCGGTGGTTCAGTATACATGCCAGTGCTGGAGAGGGAGGTGTTCTATATAAGTGCAGGTGCCATATAGTTGCGGAGGTTCCACATTTTTGAGGCTAGAGTGCCGTATTGTTGCTAGTGCCCAAGATGTGCGATCTTGCCACATTTCCTGGAGCGTGGGTGCTATATAGGTGCGGTGGTTCAGTATACATGCCAGTGCTGGATAGGGAGGTGTTCTATATAAGTGCAGGTGCCATATAGTTGCGGAGTTCCACTTTTTTGAGGCTAGAGTGCCGTATTGTTGCTAGTGCCCAAGATGTGCGATCTTGCCACATTTCTGGAGCGTGGGTGCTATATAGGTGCGGTGGTTCAGTATACATGCCAGTGCTGGATAGGGAGGTGTTCTATATAAGTGCATGTGCCATATAGTTGCGGAGTTCCACTTTTTGAGGCTAGAGTGCCGTATTGTTGCTAGTGCCCAAGATGTGCGATCTTGCCACATTTCTGGAGCGTGGGTGCTATATAGGTGCGGTGGTTCAGTATACATGCCAGTGCTGGATAGGGAGGTGTTCTATATAAGTGCAGGTGCCATATAGTTGCGGAGGTTCCACTTTTTGAGGCTAGAGTGCCGTATTGTTGCTAGTGCCCAAGATGTGCGATCTTGCCACATTTCTGGAGCGTGGGTGCTATATAGGTGCGGTGGTTCAGTATACATGCCAGTGCTGGATAGGGAGGTGTTCTATATAAGTGCAGGTGCCATATAGTTGCGGAGTTCCACTTTTTTGAGGCTAGAGTGCCGTATTGTTGCTAGTGCCCAAGATGTGCGATCTTGCCACATTTCTGGAGCGTGGGTGCTATATAGGTGCGGTGGTTCAGTATACATGCCAGTGCTGGATAGGGAGGTGTTCTATATAAGTGCATGTGCCATATAGTTGCGGAGTTCCACTTTTTGAGGCTAGAGTGCCGTATTGTTGCTAGTGCCCAAGATGTGCGATCTTGCCACATTTCTGGAGCGTGGGTGCTATATAGGTGCGGTGGTTCAGTATACATGCCAGTGCTGGATAGGGAGGTGTTCTATATAAGTGCAGGTGCCATATAGTTGCGGAGTTCCACTTTTTGAGGCTAGAGTGCCGTATTGTTGCTAGTGCCCAAGATGTGCGATCTTGCCACATTTCCTGGAGCGTGGGTGCTATATAGGTGCGGTGGTTCAGTATACATGCCAGTGCTGGATAGGGAGGTGTTCTATATAAGTGCATGTGCCATATAGTTGCGGAGTTCCACTTTTTTGAGGCTAGAGTGCCGTATTGTTGCTAGTGCCCAAGATGTGCGATCTTGCCACATTTTCTGGAGCGTGGGTGCTATATAGGTGCGGTGGTTCAGTATACATGCCAGTGCTGGATAGGGAGGTGTTCTATATAAGTGCATGTGCCATATAGTTGCGGAGTTCCACTTTTTTGAGGCTAGAGTGCCGTATTGTTGCTAGTGCCCAAGATGTGCGATCTTGCCACATTTCTGGAGCGTGGGTGCTATATAGGTGCGGTGGTTCAGTATACATGCCAGTGCTGGATAGGGAGGTGTTCTATATAAGTGCAGGTGCCATATAGTTGCGGAGTTCCACTTTTTTGAGGCTAGAGTGCCGTATTGTTGCTAGTGCCCAAGATGTGCGATCTTGCCACATTTCTGGAGCGTGGGTGCTATATAGGTGCGGTGGTTCAGTATACATGCCAGTGCTGGATAGGGAGGTGTTCTATATAAGTGCATGTGCCATATAGTTGCGGAGTTCCACTTTTTTGAGGCTAGAGTGCCGTATTGTTGCTAGTGCCCAAGATGTGCGATCTTGCCACATTTCTGGAGCGTGGGTGCTATATAGGTGCGGTGGTTCAGTATACATGCCAGTGCTGGATAGGGAGGTGTTCTATATAAGTGCAGGTGCCATATAGTTGCGGAGTTCCACTTTTTTGAGGCTAGAGTGCCGTATTGTTGCTAGTGCCCAAGATGTGCGATCTTGCCACATTTCTGGAGCGTGGGTGCTATATAGGTGCGGTGGTTCAGTATACATGCCAGTGCTGGATAGGGAGGTGTTCTATATAAGTGCAGGTGCCATATAGTTGCGGAGTTCCACTTTTTTGAGGCTAGAGTGCCGTATTGTTGCTAGTGCCCAAGATGTGCGATCTTGCCACATTTCCTGGAGCGTGGGTGCTATATAGGTGCGGTGGTTCAGTATACATGCCAGTGCTGGATAGGGAGGTGTTCTATATAAGTGCATGTGCCATATAGTTGCGGAGTTCCACTTTTTTGAGGCTAGAGTGCCGTATTGTTGCTAGTGCCCAAGATGTGCGATCTTGCCACATTTTCTGGAGCGTGGGTGCTATATAGGTGCGGTGGTTCAGTATACATGCTAGTGCTGGATAGGGAGGTGTTCTATATAAGTGCATGTGCCATATAGTTGCGGAGTTCCACTTTTTTGAGGCTAGAGTGCCGTATTGTTGCTAGTGCCCAAGATGTGCGATCTTGCCACATTTCTGGAGCGTGGGTGCTATATAGGTGCGGTGGTTCAGTATACATGCCAGTGCTGGATAGGGAGGTGTTCTATATAAGTGCATGTGCCATATAGTTGCGGAGTTCCACTTTTTTGAGGCTAGAGTGCCGTATTGTTGCTAGTGCCCAAGATGTGCGATCTTGCCACATTTTCTGGAGCGTGGGTGCTATATAGGTGCGGTGGTTCAGTATACATGCCAGTGCTGGATAGGGAGGTGTTCTATATAAGTGCAGGTGCCATATAGTTGCGGAGTTCCACTTTTTTGAGGCTAGAGTGCCGTATTGTTGCTAGTGCCCAAGATGTGCGATCTTGCCACATTTCCTGGAGCGTGGGTGCTATATAGGTGCGGTGGTTCAGTATACATGCCAGTGCTGGATAGGGAGGTGTTCTATATAAGTGCATGTGCCATATAGTTGCGGAGGTTCCACTTTTTTGAGGCTAGAGTGCCGTATTGTTGCTAGTGCCCAAGATGTGCGATCTTGCCACATTTCCTGGAGCGTGGGTGCTATATAGGTGCGGTGGTTCAGTATACATGCCAGTGCTGGATAGGGAGGTGTTCTATATAAGTGCAGGTGCCATATAGTTGCGGAGTTCCACTTTTTTGAGGCTAGAGTGCCGTATTGTTGCTAGTGCCCAAGATGTGCGATCTTGCCACATTTCCTGGAGCGTGGGTGCTATATAGGTGCGGTGGTTCAGTATACATGCCAGTGCTGGATAGGGAGGTGTTCTATATAAGTGCATGTGCCATATAGTTGCGGAGTTCCACTTTTTTGAGGCTAGAGTGCCGTATTGTTGCTAGTGCCCAAGATGTGCGATCTTGCCACATTTTCTGGAGCGTGGGTGCTATATAGGTGCGGTGGTTCAGTATACATGCCAGTGCTGGATAGGGAGGTGTTCTATATAAGTGCATGTGCCATATAGTTGCGGAGTTCCACTTTTTTGAGGCTAGAGTGCCGTATTGTTGCTAGTGCCCAAGATGTGCGATCTTGCCACATTTTCTGGAGCGTGGGTGCTATATAGGTGCGGTGGTTCAGTATACATGCTAGTGCTGGATAGGGAGGTGTTCTATATAAGTGCATGTGCCATATAGTTGCGGAGTTCCACTTTTTTGAGGCTAGAGTGCCGTATTGTTGCTAGTGCCCAAGATGTGCGATCTTGCCACATTTCCTGGAGCGTGGGTGCTATATAGGTGCGGTGGTTCAGTATACATGCCAGTGCTGGATAGGGAGGTGTTCTATATAAGTGCAGGTGCCATATAGTTGCGGAGGTTCCACTTTTTTGAGGCTAGAGTGCCGTATTGTTGCTAGTGCCCAAGATGTGCGATCTTGCCACATTTCCTGGAGCGTGGGTGCTATATAGGTGCGGTGGTTCAGTATACATGCTAGTGCTGGATAGGGAGGTGTTCTATATAAGTGCATGTGCCATATAGTTGCGGAGTTCCACTTTTTTGAGGCTAGAGTGCCGTATTGTTGCTAGTGCCCAAGATGTGCGATCTTGCCACATTTCCTGGAGCGTGGGTGCTATATAGGTGCGGTGGTTCAGTATACATGCCAGTGCTGGATAGGGAGGTGTTCTATATAAGTGCAGGTGCCATATAGTTGCGGAGGTTCCACTTTTTGAGGCTAGAGTGCCGTATTGTTGCTAGTGCCCAAGATGTGCGATCTTGCCACATTTCCTGGAGCGTGGGTGCTATATAGGTGCGGTGGTTCAGTATACATGCTAGTGCTGGATAGGGAGGTGTTCTATATAAGTGCATGTGCCATATAGTTGCGGAGTTCCACTTTTTTGAGGCTAGAGTGCCGTATTGTTGCTAGTGCCCAAGATGTGCGATCTTGCCACATTTCTGGAGCGTGGGTGCTATATAGGTGCGGTGGTTCAGTATACATGCCAGTGCTGGATAGGGAGGTGTTCTATATAAGTGCAGGTGCCATATAGTTGCGGAGTTCCACTTTTTGAGGCTAGAGTGCCGTATTGTTGCTAGTGCCCAAGATGTGCGATCTTGCCACATTTCCTGGAGCGTGGGTGCTATATAGGTGCGGTGGTTCAGTATACATGCTAGTGCTGGATAGGGAGGTGTTCTATATAAGTGCATGTGCCATATAGTTGCGGAGTTCCACTTTTTTGAGGCTAGAGTGCCGTATTGTTGCTAGTGCCCAAGATGTGCGATCTTGCCACATTTCCTGGAGCGTGGGTGCTATATAGGTGCGGTGGTTCAGTATACATGCCAGTGCTGGATAGGGAGGTGTTCTATATAAGTGCAGGTGCCATATAGTTGCGGAGGTTCCACTTTTTTGAGGCTAGAGTGCCGTATTGTTGCTAGTGCCCAAGATGTGCGATCTTGCCACATTTCTGGAGCGTGGGTGCTATATAGGTGCGGTGGTTCAGTATACATGCCAGTGCTGGATAGGGAGGTGTTCTATATAAGTGCATGTGCCATATAGTTGCGGAGTTCCACTTTTTTGAGGCTAGAGTGCCGTATTGTTGCTAGTGCCCAAGATGTGCGATCTTGCCACATTTCTGGAGCGTGGGTGCTATATAGGTGCGGTGGTTCAGTATACATGCCAGTGCTGGATAGGGAGGTGTTCTATATAAGTGCATGTGCCATATAGTTGCGGAGTTCCACTTTTTTGAGGCTAGAGTGCCGTATTGTTGCTAGTGCCCAAGATGTGCGATCTTGCCACATTTTCTGGAGCGTGGGTGCTATATAGGTGCGGTGGTTCAGTATACATGCCAGTGCTGGATAGGGAGGTGTTCTATATAAGTGCATGTGCCATATAGTTGCGGAGTTCCACTTTTTTGAGGCTAGAGTGCCGTATTGTTGCTAGTGCCCAAGATGTGCGATCTTGCCACATTTTCTGGAGCGTGGGTGCTATATAGGTGCGGTGGTTCAGTATACATGCCAGTGCTGGATAGGGAGGTGTTCTATATAAGTGCATGTGCCATATAGTTGCGGAGTTCCACTTTTTGAGGCTAGAGTGCCGTATTGTTGCTAGTGCCCAAGATGTGCGATCTTGCCACATTTTCTGGAGCGTGGGTGCTATATAGGTGCGGTGGTTCAGTATACATGCCAGTGCTGGATAGGGAGGTGTTCTATATAAGTGCAGGTGCCATATAGTTGCGGAGTTCCACTTTTTGAGGCTAGAGTGCCGTATTGTTGCTAGTGCCCAAGATGTGCGATCTTGCCACATTTCCTGGAGCGTGGGTGCTATATAGGTGCGGTGGTTCAGTATACATGCCAGTGCTGGATAGGGAGGTGTTCTATATAAGTGCAGGTGCCATATAGTTGCGGAGTTCCACTTTTTTGAGGCTAGAGTGCCGTATTGTTGCTAGTGCCCAAGATGTGCGATCTTGCCACATTTCCTGGAGCGTGGGTGCTATATAGGTGCGGTGGTTCAGTATACATGCCAGTGCTGGATAGGGAAGGTGTTCTATATAAGTGCAGGTGCCATATAGTTGCGGAGGTTCCACTTTTTTGAGGCTAGAGTGCCGTATTGTTGCTAGTGCCCAAGATGTGCGATCTTGCCACATTTCTGGAGCGTGGGTGCTATATAGGTGCGGTGGTTCAGTATACATGCCAGTGCTGGATAGGGAGGTGTTCTATATAAGTGCATGTGCCATATAGTTGCGGAGTTCCACTTTTTTGAGGCTAGAGTGCCGTATTGTTGCTAGTGCCCAAGATGTGCGATCTTGCCACATTTCTGGAGCGTGGGTGCTATATAGGTGCGGTGGTTCAGTATACATGCCAGTGCTGGATAGGGAGGTGTTCTATATAAGTGCATGTGCCATATAGTTGCGGAGTTCCACTTTTTTGAGGCTAGAGTGCCGTATTGTTGCTAGTGCCCAAGATGTGCGATCTTGCCACATTTCTGGAGCGTGGGTGCTATATAGGTGCGGTGGTTCAGTATACATGCCAGTGCTGGATAGGGAGGTGTTCTATATAAGTGCATGTGCCATATAGTTGCGGAGTTCCACTTTTTTGAGGCTAGAGTGCCGTATTGTTGCTAGTGCCCAAGATGTGCGATCTTGCCACATTTCTGGAGCGTGGGTGCTATATAGGTGCGGTGGTTCAGTATACATGCTAGTGCTGGATAGGGAGGTGTTCTATATAAGTGCATGTGCCATATAGTTGCGGAGTTCCACTTTTTTGAGGCTAGAGTGCCGTATTGTTGCTAGTGCCCAAGATGTGCGATCTTGCCACATTTTCTGGAGCGTGGGTGCTATATAGGTGCGGTGGTTCAGTATACATGCCTAGTGCTGGATAGGGAGGTGTTCTATATAAGTGCAGGTGCCATATAGTTGCGGAGGTTCCACTTTTTTGAGGCTAGAGTGCCGTATTGTTGCTAGTGCCCAAGATGTGCGATCTTGCCACATTTCCTGGAGCGTGGGTGCTATATAGGTGCGGTGGTTCAGTATACATGCCAGTGCTGGATAGGGAGGTGTTCTATATAAGTGCAGGTGCCATATAGTTGCGGAGTTCCACTTTTTTGAGGCTAGAGTGCCGTATTGTTGCTAGTGCCCAAGATGTGCGATCTTGCCACATTTCCTGGAGCGTGGGTGCTATATAGGTGCGGTGGTTCAGTATACATGCCAGTGCTGGATAGGGAGGTGTTCTATATAAGTGCATGTGCCATATAGTTGCGGAGTTCCACTTTTTTGAGGCTAGAGTGCCGTATTGTTGCTAGTGCCCAAGATGTGCGATCTTGCCACATTTCCTGGAGCGTGGGTGCTATATAGGTGCGGTGGTTCAGTATACATGCCAGTGCTGGATAGGGAGGTGTTCTATATAAGTGCATGTGCCATATAGTTGCGGAGTTCCACTTTTTTGAGGCTAGAGTGCCGTATTGTTGCTAGTGCCCAAGATGTGCGATCTTGCCACATTTTCTGGAGCGTGGGTGCTATATAGGTGCGGTGGTTCAGTATACATGCCAGTGCTGGATAGGGAGGTGTTCTATATAAGTGCATGTGCCATATAGTTGCGGAGTTCCACTTTTTTGAGGCTAGAGTGCCGTATTGTTGCTAGTGCCCAAGATGTGCGATCTTGCCACATTTTCTGGAGCGTGGGTGCTATATAGGTGCGGTGGTTCAGTATACATGCTAGTGCTGGATAGGGAGGTGTTCTATATAAGTGCAGGTGCCATATAGTTGCGGAGGTTCCACTTTTTTGAGGCTAGAGTGCCGTATTGTTGCTAGTGCCCAAGATGTGCGATCTTGCCACATTTCTGGAGCGTGGGTGCTATATAGGTGCGGTGGTTCAGTATACATGCCAGTGCTGGATAGGGAGGTGTTCTATATAAGTGCAGGTGCCATATAGTTGCGGAGGTTCCACTTTTTTGAGGCTAGAGTGCCGTATTGTTGCTAGTGCCCAAGATGTGCGATCTTGCCACATTTCCTGGAGCGTGGGTGCTATATAGGTGCGGTGGTTCAGTATACATGCCAGTGCTGGATAGGGAGGTGTTCTATATAAGTGCATGTGCCATATAGTTGCGGAGTTCCACTTTTTTGAGGCTAGAGTGCCGTATTGTTGCTAGTGCCCAAGATGTGCGATCTTGCCACATTTCCTGGAGCGTGGGTGCTATATAGGTGCGGTGGTTCAGTATACATGCCAGTGCTGGATAGGGAGGTGTTCTATATAAGTGCAGGTGCCATATAGTTGCGGAGGTTCCACTTTTTTGAGGCTAGAGTGCCGTATTGTTGCTAGTGCCCAAGATGTGCGATCTTGCCACATTTCTGGAGCGTGGGTGCTATATAGGTGCGGTGGTTCAGTATACATGCCAGTGCTGGATAGGGAGGTGTTCTATATAAGTGCATGTGCCATATAGTTGCGGAGTTCCACTTTTTTGAGGCTAGAGTGCCGTATTGTTGCTAGTGCCCAAGATGTGCGATCTTGCCACATTTCCTGGAGCGTGGGTGCTATATAGGTGCGGTGGTTCAGTATACATGCCAGTGCTGGATAGGGAGGTGTTCTATATAAGTGCAGGTGCCATATAGTTGCGGAGTTCCACTTTTTTGAGGCTAGAGTGCCGTATTGTTGCTAGTGCCCAAGATGTGCGATCTTGCCACATTTCCTGGAGCGTGGGTGCTATATAGGTGCGGTGGTTCAGTATACATGCTAGTGCTGGATAGGGAGGTGTTCTATATAAGTGCATGTGCCATATAGTTGCGGAGTTCCACTTTTTTGAGGCTAGAGTGCCGTATTGTTGCTAGTGCCCAAGATGTGCGATCTTGCCACATTTCCTGGAGCGTGGGTGCTATATAGGTGCGGTGGTTCAGTATACATGCCAGTGCTGGATAGGGAGGTGTTCTATATAAGTGCAGGTGCCATATAGTTGCGGAGGTTCCACTTTTTTGAGGCTAGAGTGCCGTATTGTTGCTAGTGCCCAAGATGTGCGATCTTGCCACATTTCTGGAGCGTGGGTGCTATATAGGTGCGGTGGTTCAGTATACATGCTAGTGCTGGATAGGGAGGTGTTCTATATAAGTGCATGTGCCATATAGTTGCGGAGTTCCACTTTTTTGAGGCTAGAGTGCCGTATTGTTGCTAGTGCCCAAGATGTGCGATCTTGCCACATTTCCTGGAGCGTGGGTGCTATATAGGTGCGGTGGTTCAGTATACATGCCAGTGCTGGATAGGGAGGTGTTCTATATAAGTGCATGTGCCATATAGTTGCGGAGTTCCACTTTTTTGAGGCTAGAGTGCCGTATTGTTGCTAGTGCCCAAGATGTGCGATCTTGCCACATTTCTGGAGCGTGGGTGCTATATAGGTGCGGTGGTTCAGTATACATGCCAGTGCTGGATAGGGAGGTGTTCTATATAAGTGCATGTGCCATATAGTTGCGGAGTTCCACTTTTTTGAGGCTAGAGTGCCGTATTGTTGCTAGTGCCCAAGATGTGCGATCTTGCCACATTTCCTGGAGCGTGGGTGCTATATAGGTGCGGTGGTTCAGTATACATGCCAGTGCTGGATAGGGAGGTGTTCTATATAAGTGCAGGTGCCATATAGTTGCGGAGTTCCACTTTTTTGAGGCTAGAGTGCCGTATTGTTGCTAGTGCCCAAGATGTGCGATCTTGCCACATTTTCTGGAGCGTGGGTGCTATATAGGTGCGGTGGTTCAGTATACATGCCAGTGCTGGATAGGGAGGTGTTCTATATAAGTGCAGGTGCCATATAGTTGCGGAGTTCCACTTTTTTGAGGCTAGAGTGCCGTATTGTTGCTAGTGCCCAAGATGTGCGATCTTGCCACATTTCCTGGAGCGTGGGTGCTATATAGGTGCGGTGGTTCAGTATACATGCCAGTGCTGGATAGGGAGGTGTTCTATATAAGTGCAGGTGCCATATAGTTGCGGAGTTCCACTTTTTTGAGGCTAGAGTGCCGTATTGTTGCTAGTGCCCAAGATGTGCGATCTTGCCACATTTCTGGAGCGTGGGTGCTATATAGGTGCGGTGGTTCAGTATACATGCCAGTGCTGGATAGGGAGGTGTTCTATATAAGTGCAGGTGCCATATAGTTGCGGAGTTCCACTTTTTTGAGGCTAGAGTGCCGTATTGTTGCTAGTGCCCAAGATGTGCGATCTTGCCACATTTCCTGGAGCGTGGGTGCTATATAGGTGCGGTGGTTCAGTATACATGCCAGTGCTGGATAGGGAGGTGTTCTATATAAGTGCATGTGCCATATAGTTGCGGAGTTCCACTTTTTTGAGGCTAGAGTGCCGTATTGTTGCTAGTGCCCAAGATGTGCGATCTTGCCACATTTTCTGGAGCGTGGGTGCTATATAGGTGCGGTGGTTCAGTATACATGCCAGTGCTGGATAGGGAGGTGTTCTATATAAGTGCATGTGCCATATAGTTGCGGAGTTCCACTTTTTTGAGGCTAGAGTGCCGTATTGTTGCTAGTGCCCAAGATGTGCGATCTTGCCACATTTTCTGGAGCGTGGGTGCTATATAGGTGCGGTGGTTCAGTATACATGCTAGTGCTGGATAGGGAGGTGTTCTATATAAGTGCATGTGCCATATAGTTGCGGAGTTCCACTTTTTTGAGGCTAGAGTGCCGTATTGTTGCTAGTGCCCAAGATGTGCGATCTTGCCACATTTTCTGGAGCGTGGGTGCTATATAGGTGCGGTGGTTCAGTATACATGCTAGTGCTGGATAGGGAGGTGTTCTATATAAGTGCATGTGCCATATAGTTGCGGAGTTCCACTTTTTTGAGGCTAGAGTGCCGTATTGTTGCTAGTGCCCAAGATGTGCGATCTTGCCACATTTTCTGGAGCGTGGGTGCTATATAGGTGCGGTGGTTCAGTATACATGCTAGTGCTGGATAGGGAGGTGTTCTATATAAGTGCAGGTGCCATATAGTTGCGGAGGTTCCACTTTTTTGAGGCTAGAGTGCCGTATTGTTGCTAGTGCCCAAGATGTGCGATCTTGCCACATTTCCTGGAGCGTGGGTGCTATATAGGTGCGGTGGTTCAGTATACATGCCAGTGCTGGATAGGGAGGTGTTCTATATAAGTGCAGGTGCCATATAGTTGCGGAGGTTCCACTTTTTTGAGGCTAGAGTGCCGTATTGTTGCTAGTGCCCAAGATGTGCGATCTTGCCACATTTCCTGGAGCGTGGGTGCTATATAGGTGCGGTGGTTCAGTATACATGCCAGTGCTGGATAGGGAGGTGTTCTATATAAGTGCAGGTGCCATATAGTTGCGGAGTTCCACTTTTTTGAGGCTAGAGTGCCGTATTGTTGCTAGTGCCCAAGATGTGCGATCTTGCCACATTTCCTGGAGCGTGGGTGCTATATAGGTGCGGTAGGTTCAGTATACATGCCAGTGCTGGATAGGGAGGTGTTCTATATAAGTGCATGTGCCATATAGTTGCGGAGTTCCACTTTTTTGAGGCTAGAGTGCCGTATTGTTGCTAGTGCCCAAGATGTGCGATCTTGCCACATTTTCTGGAGCGTGGGTGCTATATAGGTGCGGTGGTTCAGTATACATGCTAGTGCTGGATAGGGAGGTGTTCTATATAAGTGCATGTGCCATATAGTTGCGGAGTTCCACTTTTTTGAGGCTAGAGTGCCGTATTGTTGCTAGTGCCCAAGATGTGCGATCTTGCCACATTTTCTGGAGCGTGGGTGCTATATAGGTGCGGTGGTTCAGTATACATGCCAGTGCTGGATAGGGAGGTGTTCTATATAAGTGCAGGTGCCATATAGTTGCGGAGTTCCACTTTTTTGAGGCTAGAGTGCCGTATTGTTGCTAGTGCCCAAGATGTGCGATCTTGCCACATTTCCTGGAGCGTGGGTGCTATATAGGTGCGGTGGTTCAGTATACATGCCAGTGCTGGATAGGGAGGTGTTCTATATAAGTGCAGGTGCCATATAGTTGCGGAGGTTCCACTTTTTTGAGGCTAGAGTGCCGTATTGTTGCTAGTGCCCAAGATGTGCGATCTTGCCACATTTCCTGGAGCGTGGGTGCTATATAGGTGCGGTGGTTCAGTATACATGCCTAGTGCTGGATAGGGAGGTGTTCTATATAAGTGCATGTGCCATATAGTTGCGGAGTTCCACTTTTTTGAGGCTAGAGTGCCGTATTGTTGCTAGTGCCCAAGATGTGCGATCTTGCCACATTTCCTGGAGCGTGGGTGCTATATAGGTGCGGTGGTTCAGTATACATGCCAGTGCTGGATAGGGAGGTGTTCTATATAAGTGCATGTGCCATATAGTTGCGGAGGTTCCACTTTTTTGAGGCTAGAGTGCCGTATTGTTGCTAGTGCCCAAGATGTGCGATCTTGCCACATTTCCTGGAGCGTGGGTGCTATATAGGTGCGGTGGTTCAGTATACATGCTAGTGCTGGATAGGGAGGTGTTCTATATAAGTGCATGTGCCATATAGTTGCGGAGTTCCACTTTTTTGAGGCTAGAGTGCCGTATTGTTGCTAGTGCCCAAGATGTGCGATCTTGCCACATTTCTGGAGCGTGGGTGCTATATAGGTGCGGTGGTTCAGTATACATGCCAGTGCTGGATAGGGAGGTGTTCTATATAAGTGCAGGTGCCATATAGTTGCGGAGGTTCCACTTTTTTGAGGCTAGAGTGCCGTATTGTTGCTAGTGCCCAAGATGTGCGATCTTGCCACATTTCTGGAGCGTGGGTGCTATATAGGTGCGGTGGTTCAGTATACATGCTAGTGCTGGATAGGGAGGTGTTCTATATAAGTGCATGTGCCATATAGTTGCGGAGTTCCACTTTTTTGAGGCTAGAGTGCCGTATTGTTGCTAGTGCCCAAGATGTGCGATCTTGCCACATTTCCTGGAGCGTGGGTGCTATATAGGTGCGGTGGTTCAGTATACATGCCAGTGCTGGATAGGGAGGTGTTCTATATAAGTGCAGGTGCCATATAGTTGCGGAGGTTCCACTTTTTTGAGGCTAGAGTGCCGTATTGTTGCTAGTGCCCAAGATGTGCGATCTTGCCACATTTCCTGGAGCGTGGGTGCTATATAGGTGCGGTGGTTCAGTATACATGCTAGTGCTGGATAGGGAGGTGTTCTATATAAGTGCATGTGCCATATAGTTGCGGAGTTCCACTTTTTTGAGGCTAGAGTGCCGTATTGTTGCTAGTGCCCAAGATGTGCGATCTTGCCACATTTTCTGGAGCGTGGGTGCTATATAGGTGCGGTGGTTCAGTATACATGCCAGTGCTGGATAGGGAGGTGTTCTATATAAGTGCATGTACCATATAGTTGCGGAGTTCCACTTTTCGAGGCTAGAGTGCCGTATTGTTGCTAGTGCCCAAGATGTGCGATCTTGCCACATTTCCTGGAGCGTGGGTGCTATATAGGTGCGGTGGTTCAGTATACATGCCAGTGCTGGATAGGGAGGTGTTCTATATAAGTGCATGTGCCATATAGTTGCGGAGTTCCACTTTTTTGAGGCTAGAGTGCCGTATTGTTGCTAGTGCCCAAGATGTGCGATCTTGCCACATTTCTGGAGCGTGGGTGCTATATAGGTGCGGTGGTTCAGTATACATGCCAGTGCTGGATAGGGAGGTGTTCTATATAAGTGCATGTGCCATATAGTTGCGGAGTTCCACTTTTTTGAGGCTAGAGTGCCGTATTGTTGCTAGTGCCCAAGATGTGCGATCTTGCCACATTTCCTGGAGCGTGGGTGCTATATAGGTGCGGTGGTTCAGTATACATGCCAGTGCTGGATAGGGAGGTGTTCTATATAAGTGCAGGTGCCATATAGTTGCGGAGTTCCACTTTTTGAGGCTAGAGTGCCGTATTGTTGCTAGTGCCCAAGATGTGCGATCTTGCCACATTTCTGGAGCGTGGGTGCTATATAGGTGCGGTGGTTCAGTATACATGCCAGTGCTGGATAGGGAGGTGTTCTATATAAGTGCAGGTGCCATATAGTTGCGGAGGTTCCACTTTTTTGAGGCTAGAGTGCCGTATTGTTGCTAGTGCCCAAGATGTGCGATCTTGCCACATTTCCTGGAGCGTGGGTGCTATATAGGTGCGGTGGTTCAGTATACATGCCAGTGCTGGATAGGGAGGTGTTCTATATAAGTGCATGTGCCATATAGTTGCGGAGTTCCACTTTTTTGAGGCTAGAGTGCCGTATTGTTGCTAGTGCCCAAGATGTGCGATCTTGCCACATTTCCTGGAGCGTGGGTGCTATATAGGTGCGGTGGTTCAGTATACATGCCAGTGCTGGATAGGGAGGTGTTCTATATAAGTGCATGTGCCATATAGTTGCGGAGTTCCACTTTTTTGAGGCTAGAGTGCCGTATTGTTGCTAGTGCCCAAGATGTGCGATCTTGCCACATTTCTGGAGCGTGGGTGCTATATAGGTGCGGTGGTTCAGTATACATGCCAGTGCTGGATAGGGAGGTGTTCTATATAAGTGCATGTGCCATATAGTTGCGGAGTTCCACTTTTTTGAGGCTAGAGTGCCGTATTGTTGCTAGTGCCCAAGATGTGCGATCTTGCCACATTTCTGGAGCGTGGGTGCTATATAGGTGCGGTGGTTCAGTATACATGCCAGTGCTGGATAGGGAGGTGTTCTATATAAGTGCATGTGCCATATAGTTGCGGAGGTTCCACTTTTTTGAGGCTAGAGTGCCGTATTGTTGCTAGTGCCCAAGATGTGCGATCTTGCCACATTTTCTGGAGCGTGGGTGCTATATAGGTGCGGTGGTTCAGTATACATGCCAGTGCTGGATAGGGAGGTGTTCTATATAAGTGCATGTGCCATATAGTTGCGGAGTTCCACTTTTTTGAGGCTAGAGTGCCGTATTGTTGCTAGTGCCCAAGATGTGCGATCTTGCCACATTTCTGGAGCGTGGGTGCTATATAGGTGCGGTGGTTCAGTATACATGCCAGTGCTGGATAGGGAGGTGTTCTATATAAGTGCATGTGCCATATAGTTGCGGAGTTCCACTTTTTTGAGGCTAGAGTGCCGTATTGTTGCTAGTGCCCAAGATGTGCGATCTTGCCACATTTCTGGAGCGTGGGTGCTATATAGGTGCGGTGGTTCAGTATACATGCCAGTGCTGGATAGGGAGGTGTTCTATATAAGTGCAGGTGCCATATAGTTGCGGAGTTCCACTTTTTTGAGGCTAGAGTGCCGTATTGTTGCTAGTGCCCAAGATGTGCGATCTTGCCACATTTCCTGGAGCGTGGGTGCTATATAGGTGCGGTGGTTCAGTATACATGCCAGTGCTGGATAGGGAGGTGTTCTATATAAGTGCAGGTGCCATATAGTTGCGGAGTTCCACTTTTTTGAGGCTAGAGTGCCGTATTGTTGCTAGTGCCCAAGATGTGCGATCTTGCCACATTTCTGGAGCGTGGGTGCTATATAGGTGCGGTGGTTCAGTATACATGCCAGTGCTGGATAGGGAGGTGTTCTATATAAGTGCAGGTGCCATATAGTTGCGGAGGTTCCACTTTTTTGAGGCTAGAGTGCCGTATTGTTGCTAGTGCCCAAGATGTGCGATCTTGCCACATTTCTGGAGCGTGGGTGCTATATAGGTGCGGTGGTTCAGTATACATGCCAGTGCTGGATAGGGAGGTGTTCTATATAAGTGCAGGTGCCATATAGTTGCGGAGTTCCACTTTTTTGAGGCTAGAGTGCCGTATTGTTGCTAGTGCCCAAGATGTGCGATCTTGCCACATATCCTGGTGGCATGGTGGCACCCATATTGGTGCTTATGCCCAAAATATGCGATTATCCCACATTTCCTGGAGCGTGGGTGCTATATAGGTGCGGTGGTTCAGTATACATGCCAGTGCTGGATAGGGAAGGGTTCTATATAAGTGCAGGTGCCATATAGTTGCGGAGTTCCACTTTTTTGAGGCTAGAGTGCCGTATTGTTGCTAGTGCCCAAGATGTGCGATCTTGCCACATTTCCTGGAGCGTGGGTGCTATATAGGTGCGGTGGTTCAGTATACATTCCAGTGCTGGATAGGGAATTGTTATATATAAGTGCAGGTGCCGTATAGTTGCGGAGGTTCCACTTTTTTGGGGCTAGAGTGCCATATTGTTGCTAGTGCCCTATAGGTGCGGTGGATCAGTATACATGCCAGTGCTGGATAGTTGCGGAGGTTCCACTTTTTTGAGGCTAGAGTGCCATATTATTGCTAGTGCCCCAGATGTGCGTTCTTGCCACATTTCCTGGAGCGTGGGTGCTATATAGGTGCGGTGGTTCAGTATACATGCCAGTGCTGGATAGGGAGGTGTTCTATATAAGTGCAGGTGCCATATAGTTGCGGAGGTTCCACTTTTTTGAGGCTAGAGTGCCGTATTGTTGCTAGTGCCCAAGATGTGCGATCTTGCCACATTTTCTGGAGCGTGGGTGCTATATAGGTGCGGTGGTTCAGTATACATGCCAGTGCTGGATAGGGAGGTGTTCTATATAAGTGCATGTGCCATATAGTTGCGGAGTTCCACTTTTTTGAGGCTAGAGTGCCGTATTGTTGCTAGTGCCCAAGATGTGCGATCTTGCCACATTTTCTGGAGCGTGGGTGCTATATAGGTGCGGTGGTTCAGTATACATGCCAGTGCTGGATAGGGAAGGGTTCTATATAAGTGCAGATGCCACATAGTTGCGGAGTTCCACTTTTTTGAGGCTAGAGTGCCGTATTGTTGCTCCTGCCAAATTTCCTGGAGCATGGATGCTTTATAGGTGCGGTGGTTCGTATACATGCCAGTGCTGGATAGTGAATTGTTATATATAAGTGCAGGTGCCATATAGTTGCGGAGGTTCCACTTTTTTGAGGCTAGAGTGCCATCTTGTTGCTAGTGCCCAAGATGTGCGATCTTGCCACATTTCCTGGAGCGTGGGGGCTATATAGGTGCGTTGGTTCAGTATACATGCCAGTGCTGGATAGGGAAGGGTTCTATATAAGTGCAGGTGTCATATAGTTGCAGAGATCCACTTTTTTGAGGCTAGAGTGCCGTATTGTTGCTAGTGCCCAAGATGTGCGATCTTGCCACATTTCCTGGAGCGTGGGTGCTATATAGGTGCGGTGGTTCAGTATACATTCCAGTGCTGGATAGGGAATTGTTATATATAAGTGCAGGTGCCGTATAGTTGCGGAGGTTCCACTTTTTTGGGGCTAGAGTGCCATATTGTTGCTAGTGCCCTATAGGTGCGGTGACTTTTTGAGGCTAGAGTGCCGTATTGTTGCTAGTGCCCAAGATGTGCGATCTTGCCACATTTCTGGAGCGTGGGTGCTATATAGGTGCGGTGGTTCAGTATACATGCCAGTGCTGGATAGGGAGGTGTTCTATATAAGTGCATGTGCCATATAGTTGCGGAGTTCCACTTTTTTGAGGCTAGAGTGCCGTATTGTTGCTAGTGCCCAAGATGTGCGATCTTGCCACATTTCCTGGAGCGTGGGTGCTATATAGGTGCGGTGGTTCAGTATACATGCCAGTGCTGGATAGGGAGGTGTTCTATATAAGTGCATGTGCCATATAGTTGCGGAGTTCCACTTTTTTGAGGCTAGAGTGCCGTATTGTTGCTAGTGCCCAAGATGTGCGATCTTGCCACATTTCTGGAGCGTGGGTGCTATATAGGTGCGGTGGTTCAGTATACATGCTAGTGCTGGATAGGGAGGTGTTCTATATAAGTGCATGTGCCATATAGTTGCGGAGTTCCACTTTTTTGAGGCTAGAGTGCCGTATTGTTGCTAGTGCCCAAGATGTGCGATCTTGCCACATTTTCTGGAGCGTGGGTGCTATATAGGTGCGGTGGTTCAGTATACATGCCAGTGCTGGATAGGGAGGTGTTCTATATAAGTGCAGGTGCCATATAGTTGCGGAGTTCCACTTTTTTGAGGCTAGAGTGCCGTATTGTTGCTAGTGCCCAAGATGTGCGATCTTGCCACATTTCTGGAGCGTGGGTGCTATATAGGTGCGGTGGTTCAGTATACATGCCAGTGCTGGATAGGGAGGTGTTCTATATAAGTGCATGTGCCATATAGTTGCGGAGTTCCACTTTTTTGAGGCTAGAGTGCCGTATTGTTGCTAGTGCCCAAGATGTGCGATCTTGCCACATTTTCTGGAGCGTGGGTGCTATATAGGTGCGGTGGTTCAGTATACATGCTAGTGCTGGATAGGGAGGTGTTCTATATAAGTGCATGTGCCATATAGTTGCGGAGTTCCACTTTTTTGAGGCTAGAGTGCCGTATTGTTGCTAGTGCCCAAGATGTGCGATCTTGCCACATTTTCTGGAGCGTGGGTGCTATATAGGTGCGGTGGTTCAGTATACATGCCAGTGCTGGATAGGGAGGTGTTCTATATAAGTGCAGGTGCCATATAGTTGCGGAGGTTCCACTTTTTTGAGGCTAGAGTGCCGTATTGTTGCTAGTGCCCAAGATGTGCGATCTTGCCACATTTCCTGGAGCGTGGGTGCTATATAGGTGCGGTGGTTCAGTATACATGCAAGTGCTGGATAGGGAGGTGTTCTATATAAGTGCAGGTGCCATATAGTTGCGGAGGTTCCACTTTTTTGAGGCTAGAGTGCCGTATTGTTGCTAGTGCCCAAGATGTACGATCTTGCCACATATCCTGGTGGCATGGTGGCACCCATATTGGTGCTTATGCCCAAAATATGCGATTATCCCACATTTCCTGGAGCGTGGGTGCTATATAGATGCGGTGGTTCAGTATACATGCCAGTGCTGGATAGGGAAGGGTTCTATATAAGTGCAGGTGCCATATAGTTGCGAAGTTCAACTTTTTTGAGGCTAGAGTGCCGTATTGTTGCTAGTGCCCCAGATGTGCGATCTTGCCACATTTCCTGGAGCGTGGGTGCTATATAGGTGCGGTGGTTCAGTATGCATGCCAGTGCTGTATAGGGAAGGGTTCTATATAAGTGCAGGTGCCATATAGTTGCGAAGTTCAACTTTTTTGAGGCTAGAGTGCCGTATTGTTGCTAGTGCCCCAAATATGCGATCCTGCCACATTTCCTGGAGCATGGATGCTTTATAGGTGCGGTGGTTCAGTATACATGCCAGTGCTGGATAGTTGCGGAGGTTCCACTTTTTTGAGGCTAGAGTGCCATATTGTTGCTAGTGCCCAAGATGTGCGATCTTGCCACATTTCCTGGAGCGTGGGTGCTATATAGGTGCGGTGGTTCAGTATACATGCCAGTGCTGGATAGGGAAGGGTTCTATATAAGTGCAGGTGCCATATAGTTGCGGAGTTCCACTTTTTTGAGGCTAGAGTGCCGTATTGTTGCTAGTGCCCAAGATGTGCGATCTTGCCACATTTCCTGGAGCGTGGGTGCTATATAGGTGCGGTGGTTCAGTATACATGCCAGTGCTGGATAGGGAAGTGTTCTATATAAGTGCAGGTGCCATATAGTTGCGGAGGTTCCACTTTTTTGAGGCTAGAGTGCCGTATTGTTGCTAGTGCCCAAGATGTGCGATCTTGCCACATTTCCTGGAGCGTGGGTGCTATATAGGTGCGGTGGTTCAGTATACATGCCAGTGCTGGATAGGGAGGTGTTCTATATAAGTGCAGGTGCCATATAGTTGCGGAGTTCCACTTTTTTGAGGCTAGAGTGCCGTATTGTTGCTAGTGCCCAAGATGTGCGATCTTGCCACATTTCCTGGTGCGTGGGTGCTATATAGGTGCGGTAGTTCAGTATACATGCCAGTGCTGGATAGGGAACGGTTCTATATAAGTGCATGTGCCATATAGTTGCGGAGTTCCACTTTTTTGAGGCTAGAGTGCCGTATTGTTGCTAGTGCCCAAGATGTGCGATCTTGCCACATATCCTGGTGGCATGGTGGCACCCATATTGGTGCTTATGCCCAAAATATGCGATTATCCCACATTTCCTGGAGCGTGGGTGCTATATAGGTGCGGTAGTTCAGTATACATGACAGTGCTGGATAGGGAACGGTTCTATATAAGTGCATGTGCCATATAGTTGCGGAGTTCCACTTTTTTGAGGCTAGAGTGCCGTATTGTTGCTAGTGCCCAAGATGTGCGATCTTGCCACATTTTCTGGAGCGTGGCTGCTATATAGGTGCGGAGGTTCAGTATACATGCAAGTGCTGGAGAGGGAGGTGTTCTATATAAGTGCAGGTGCCATATAGTTGCGGAGGTTCCACATTTTTGAGGCTAGAGTGCCGTATTGTTGCTAGTGCCCAAGATGTGCGATCTTGCCACATTTCCTGGAGCGTGGGTGATATATAGGTGCGGTGATTCAATATACATGCAAGTGCTGGAGAGGGAGGTGTTCTATATAAGTGCAGGTGCCATATAGTTGCGAAGTTCAACTTTTTTGAGGCTAGAGTGCCGTATTGTTGCTAGTGCCCAAGATGTGCGATCTTGCCACATATCCTGGTGGCATGGTGGCACCCATATTGGTGCTTATGCCCAAAATATGCGATTATCCCACATTTCCTGGAGCGTGGGTGCTATATAGGTGCGGTGGTTCAGTATACATGCCAGTGCTGGATAGGGAAGGGTACTATATAAGTGCAGGTGCCATATAGTTGCGAAGTTCAACTTTTTTGAGGCTAGAGTGCCGTATTGTTGCTAGTGCCCCAGATGTGCGATCTTGCCACATTTCCTGGAGCGTGGGTGCTATATAGGTGCGGTGGTTCAGTATACATGCCAGTGCTGGATAGGGAGGTGTTCTATATAAGTGCATGTGCCATATAGTTGCGGAGTTCCACTTTTTTGAGGCTAGAGTGCCGTATTGTTGCTAGTGCCCAAGATGTGCGATCTTGCCACATTTTCTGGAGCGTGGGTGCTATATAGGTGCGGTGGTTCAGTATACATGCCAGTGCTGGATAGGGAGGTGTTCTATATAAGTGCATGTGCCATATAGTTGCGGAGTTCCACTTTTTTGAGGCTAGAGTGCCGTATTGTTGCTAGTGCCCAAGATGTGCGATCTTGCCACATTTCTGGAGCGTGGGTGCTATATAGGTGCGGTGGTTCAGTATACATGCCAGTGCTGGATAGGGAGGTGTTCTATATAAGTGCATGTGCCATATAGTTGCGGAGTTCCACTTTTTTGAGGCTAGAGTGCCGTATTGTTGCTAGTGCCCAAGATGTGCGATCCTGCCACATTTCCTGGAGCATGGATGCTTTATAGGTGCGGTGGTTCAGTATACATGCCAGTGCTGGATAGTGAATTGTTATATATAAGTGCAGGTGCCATATAGCTGCGGAGGTTCCACTTTTTTGAGGCTAGAGTGCCATATTATTGCTAGTGCCCCAGATGTGCGTTCTTGCCACATTTCCTGGAGCGTGGGTGCTATATAGGTGCGGTGGTTCAGTATACATGCCAGTGCTGGATAGGGAAGGGTTCTATATAAGTGCAGATGCCACATAGTTGCGGAGTTCCACTTTTTTGAGGCTAGAGTGCCGTATTGTTGCTAGTGCCCAAGATGTGCGATTTTGCCACATTTCCTGGAGCGTGGGTGATATATAGGTGCGGTGATTCAATATACATGCAAGTGCTGGAGAGGGAGGTGTTCTATATAAGTGCAGGTGCCATATAGTTGCGGAGGTTCCACTTTTTTGAGGCTAGAGTGCCGTATTGTTGCTAGTGCCCCAGATGTGCGTTCTTGCCACATTTCCTGGAGCGTGGGTGCTATATAGGTGCGGTGGTTCAGTATGCATGCCAGTGCTGTATAGGGAAGGGTTCTATATAAGTGCAGGTGCCATATAGTTGCGAAGTTCAACTTTTTTGAGGCTAGAGTGCCGTATTGTTGCTAGTGCCCAAAATATGCGATCCTGCCACATTTCCTGGAGCATGGATGCTTTATAGGTGCGGTGGTTCAGTATACATGCCAGTGCTGGATAGGGAGGTGTTCTATATAATTGCAGGTGCCATATAGTTGCGGAGTTCCACTTTTTTGAGGCTAGAGTGCCGTATTGTTGCTAGTGCCCAAGATGTGCGATCTTGCCACATTTCCTGGAGCGTGGGTGCTATATAGGTGCGGTAGTTCAGTATACATGCCAGTGCTGGATAGGGAACGGTTCTATATAAGTGCATGTGCCATATAGTTGCGGAGTTCCACTTTTTGAGGCTAGAGTGCCGTATTGTTGCTAGTGCCCAAGATGTGCGATCTTGCCACATTTTCTGGAGCGTGGGTGCTATATAGGTGCGGTGGTTCAGTATACATGCTAGTGCTGGATAGGGAGGTGTTCTATATAAGTGCATGTGCCATATAGTTGCGGAGTTCCACTTTTTTGAGGCTAGAGTGCCGTATTGTTGCTAGTGCCCAAGATGTGCGATCTTGCCACATTTTCTGGAGCGTTGGTGCTATATAGGTGCGGTGGTTCAGTATACATGCTAGTGCTGGATAGGGAGGTGTTCTATATAAGTGCAGGTGCCATATAGTTGCGGAGTTCCACTTTTTTGAGGCTAGAGTGCCGTATTGTTTCTAGTGCCCAAGATGTGCGATCTTGCCACATTTCCTGGAGCGTGGGTGCTATATAGGTGCGGTAGTTCAGTATACATGCCAGTGCTGGATAGGGAGGTGTTCTATATAAGTGCAGGTGCCATATAGTTGCGGAGGTTCCACTTTTTTGAGGCTAGAGTGCCGTATTGTTGCTAGTGCCCAAGATGTGCGATCTTGCCACATTTCCTGGAGCGTGGGTGCTATATAGGTGCGGTAGTTCAGTATACATGCCAGTGCTGGATAGGGAGGTGTTCTATATAAGTGCATGTGCCATATAGTTGCGGAGTTCCACTTTTTTGAAGCTAGAGTGCCGTATTGTTGCTAGTGCCCAAGATGTGCGATCTTGCCACATTTTCTGGAGCGTGGGTGCTATATAGGTGCGGTGGTTCAGTATACATGCTAGTGCTGGATAGGGAGGTGTTCTATATAAGTGCATGTGCCATATAGTTGCGGAGTTCCCCTTTTTTGATTCTAGAGTGCCGTATTGTTGCTAGTGCCCAAGATGTGCGATCTTGCCACATTTTCTGGAGCGTGGGTGCTATATAGGTGCGGTGGTTCAGTATACATGCCAGTGCTGGATAGGGAACGGTTCTATATAAGTGCATGTGCCATATAGTTGCGGAGTTCCCCTTTTTTGATTCTAGAGTGCCGTATTGTTGCTAGTGCCCAAGATGTGCGATCTTGCCACATTTCCTGGAGCGTGGGTGCTATATAGGTGCGGTGGTTCAGTATACATGCCAGTGCTGGATAGGGAGGTGTTCTATATAAGTGCAGGTGCCATATAGTTGCGGAGTTCCACTTTTTTGAGGCTAGAGTGCCGTATTGTTGCTAGTGCCCAAGATGTGCGATCTTGCCACATTTCTGGAGCGTGGGTGCTATATAGGTGCGGTGGTTCAGTATACATGCCAGTGCTGGATAGGGAGGTGTTCTATATAAGTGCATGTGCCATATAGTTGCGGAGTTCCACTTTTTTGAGGCTAGAGTGCCGTATTGTTGCTAGTGCCCAAGATGTGCGATCTTGCCACATTTTCTGGAGCGTGGGTGCTATATAGGTGCGGTGGTTCAGTATACATGCCTAGTGCTGGATAGGGAGGTGTTCTATATAAGTGCAGGTGCCATATAGTTGCGGAGTTCCACTTTTTTGAGGCTAGAGTGCCATATTATTGCTAGTGCCCCAGATGTGCGTTCTTGCCACATTTCCTGGAGCGTGGGTGCTATATAGGTGCGGTGGTTCAGTATACATGCCAGTGCTGGATAGGGAAGGGTTCTATATAAGTGCAGATGCCACATAGTTGCGGAGTTCCACTTTTTTGAGGCTAGAGTGCCGTATTGTTGCTAGTGCCCAAGATGTGCGATTTTGCCACATTTCCTGGAGCGTGGGTGATATATAGGTGCGGTGATTCAATATACATGCAAGTGCTGGAGAGGGAGGTGTTCTATATAAGTGCAGGTGCCATATAGTTGCGGAGGTTCCACTTTTTATACCCGATACTCAAAATGAGTATTGGGGTATATTAGATTTGTGGTAAAAGTGGATGTGTGTAACGTCCAGAAGGAATCGTTTCCGACCCCATAAAGTATATATATTCTTGATCAGCATCAATAGCCGAGTCGATTGAGCCATGTCTGTCTGTCCGTCTGTCCGTCTGTCCGTCCGTCCGTCCGTCCGTCTGTCCGTCTGTCCGTCCCCTTCAGCGCCTAATGCTCAAAGACTATAAGAGCTAGAGCAACGATGTTTTGGATCCAGACTTCTGTGATATGTCACTGCTCCAAAAATATTTCAAAACTTTGCCCCGCCCACTTCCGCCCCCACAAAGGGCGAAAATCTGTGGCATTCACAATTTCGACGATACGAGAAAACTAAAAACGCAGAATCGTAGAAGATGACTATATCTTCTAGAGTGCAAAATCTGAACCAGATCGTATAATTATTACAGCCAGAATCACGAAAACAATTTCACTCTTTCTCGCTCTGTCTCACTCTAACACACAGGTTTCATGGTCGGTTTTGCCAATTGCAAAATATGAGCTCAAGGATCTCAGAACCTATAAAGGCCAGAGCAACCAAATTTGGTATCCACACTCCTGTGATATCGGACCTTGACCGTTTCATGTCCAAATTTCGCCACACCCCCTTCCGCCCACGCAAAGCACGATAATCTGAGGCAACCACAAATCTCAGAGACTATTAAGGCTAGAGTAACCAAATTTGGTACACACACTCCTTTAAGATGTCACTATAAAACGTATATCTCAGAATTTCGCCCCACCCCCATCCGCCCCCACAAAGGACGAAAATCTGTTGCATCCACAATATTGCAGATTTGAGAAAACTAAAAACGCAGAATCAGAGATAATGACCATATCTATTAGATTGCTGAATCTGGATCAGATCAGATCATTTTTATAGCCAAAAGGAACAAATCAATTTGCAGTGGCTACGCAGCGCCCGACGTCACGCTCAGACTGATTTTCTGTCTCTCTCGCACGCACTCTTTGTCGTGTCGTTCAATATTAGCGGCGTCTGCCGGAGGAGAGCCATACTGACTTAGTATCGGGTATAACCGTAGAGTTGCGGTGTCCGCAGCAACTCACAACGTTCCACCTCGTTTGAGGCTAGAGTGCCGTATTGTTGCTAGTGTCCAAGATGTGCGATCTTGCCACATTTCCTGGAGCGTGGGTGCTATATAGGTGCGGTGGTTCAGTATACATGCCAGTGCTGGATAGGGAAGGGTTCTATATAAGTGCAGATGCCACATAGTTGCGGAGTTCCACTTTTTTGAGGCTAGAGTGCCGTATTGTTGCTAGTGCCCAAGATGTGCGATTTTGCCACATTTCCTGGAGCGTGGGTGATATATAGGTGCGGTGATTCAATATACATGCAAGTGCTGGAGAGGGAGGTGTTCTATATAAGTGCAGGTGCCATGTAGTTGCGAAGTTCAACTTTTTTGAGGCTAGAGTGCCGTATTGTTGCGATCCTGCCATATTTCCTGGAGCATGGATGCTTTATAGGTGCGGTGGTTCGTATACATGCCAGTGCTGGATAGGGAAGGGTTCTATATAAGTGCAGGTGCCATGTAGTTGCGGAGGTTCCACTTTTTTGAGGCTAGAGTGCCATATTGTTGCTAGTGCACAAGATGTGCGATCTTGCCACATTTCCTGGAGCGTGGGGGCTATATAGGTGCGGTGGTTCAGTATACATGCCAGTGCTGGATAGGGAAGAGTTCTATATAAGTGCAGGTGCCATATAGTTGCAGAGATCCACTTTTTTGAGGCTAGAGTGCCGTATTGTTGCTAGTGCCCAAGATGTGCGATCTTGCCACATTTCCTGGAGCGTGGGTGATATATAGGTGCGGTGATTCAGTATACATTCCAGTGCTGGATAGGGAATTGTTATATATATGTGCAGGTGCCGTATAGTTGCGGAGGTTCCACTTTTTTGAGGCTAGAGTGCCGTATTGTTGCTAGTGCCCAAGATGTGCGATCTTGCCATATTTCCTGTATCGTGGGTGCTATATAGGTGCGGTGGTTCAGTATACATGCCAGTGCTAGAGAGGGAGGTGTTCTATATAAGTGCAGGTGCCATATAGTTGCGGAGGTTCCACTTTTTTGAGGCTAGAGTGCCGTATTGTTGCTAGTGCCCAAGATGTGCGATCTTGCCACATTTCCTGGAGCGTGGGTGATATATAGGTGCGGTGGTTCAGTATACATGCCAGTGCTGGAGAGGGAAGGGTTCTATATAAGTGCAGGTGCCATATAGTTGCGAAGTTCAACTTTTTTGAGGCTAGAGTGCCGTATTGTTGCTAGTGCCCAAGATGTGCGATCTTGCCACATTTCCTGGAGCGTGGGTGATATAGGTGCGGTGATTCAATATACATGCAAGTGCTGGAGAGGGAGGTGTTCTATATAAGTGCAGGTGCCAAATAGTTGCGGAGGTTCCACTTTTTTGAGGCTAGAGTGCCGTATTGTTGCTAGTGCCCAAGATGTGCGATCTTGCCATATTTCCTGTATCGTGGGTGCTATATAGGTGCGGTGGTTCAGTATGCATGCCAGTGCTGGAGAGGGAGGTGTTCTATATAAGTGCAGGTGCCATATAGTTGCGGAGGTTCCACTTTTTTGAGGCTAGAGTGCCATATTGTTGCTAGTGCACAAGATGTGCGATCTTGCCACATTTCCTGGAGCGTGGGGGCTATATAGGTGCGGTGGTTCAGTATACATGCCAGTGCTGGATAGGGAAGAGTTCTATATAAGTGCAGGTGCCATATAGTTGCAGAGATCCACTTTTTTGAGGCTAGAGTGCCGTATTGTTGCTAGTGCCCAAGATGTGCGATCTTGCCACATTTCCTGGAGCGTGGGTGATATATAGGTGCGGTGATTCAATATACATGCAAGTGCTGGAGAGGGAGGTGTTCTATATAAGTGCAGGTGCCATATAGTTGCGGAGGTTCCACTTTTTTGAGGCTAGAGTGCCGTATTGTTGCTAGTGCCCAAGATGTGCGATCTTGCCATATTTCCTGTATCGTGGGTGCTATATAGGTGCGGTGGTTCAGTATACATGCCAGTGCTGGAGAGGGAGGTGTTCTATATAAGTGCAGGTGCCATATAGTTGCGGAGGTTCCACTTTTTTGAGGCTAGAGTGCCGTATTGTTGCTAGTGCCCAAGATGTGCGATCTTGCCACATTTCCTGGAGCGTGGGTGATATATAGGTGCGGTGGTTCAGTATACATGCCAGTGCTGGATAGTTGCGGAGGTTCCACTTTTTTGAGGCTAAAGTGCCATATTGTTGCTAGTGACCCAGATGTGCGATCTTGCCACATTTCCTGGAGCGTGGGTGCTATATAGGTGCGGTGGTTCAGTATACATGCCAGTGCTGGAGAGGGAAGGGTTCTATATAAGTGCAGGTGCCATATAGTTGCGAAGTTCAACTTTTTTGAGGCTAGAGTGCCGTATTGTTGCTAGTGCCCAAGATGTGCGATCTTGCCACGTATCCTGGTGGCATGGTGGCACCCATATTGGTGCTTATGCCCAAAATATGCGATCCTCCCACATTTCCTGGAGCGTGGGTGCTATATAGGTGCTGTGGTTCAGTATACATGCCAGTGCTGGATAGGGAAGGGTTCTATATAAGTGCAGGTGCACTATAGTTGCGAAGTTCATTTTTTTTGAGGCTAGAGTGCCGTATTGTTGCTAGTGCCCCAAATATGCGATCCTGCCACATTTCCTGGAGCACGGATGCTTTATAGGTGCGGTGGTTCAGTATACATGCCAGTGCTGGACAGTAGCGGAGGTTCCACTTTTTTGAGGCAAGAGTGCCATATTGTTGCTAGTGCCCCAGATGTGCGATCTTGCCACATTTCCTGGAGCGTGGGTGCTATATAGGTGCGGTGGTTCAGTATACATGCCAGTGCTGGATAGGGAGGTGTTCTGTATAAGTGCAGGTGCCATATTGTTGCGGAGTTCCACTTTTTTGAGGCTAGAGTTGCGTATTGTTGCTAGTGCCCAAGATGTGCGATCTTGCCACATTTCCTGGAGCGTGGGTGCTATATAGGTGCGGTAGTTCAGTATACATGCCAGTGCTGGATAGGGAACGGTTCTATATAAGTGCATGTGCCATATAGTTGAGGAGTTCCACTTTTTTGAGGCTAGAGTGCCGTATGGTTGCTAGTGCCCAAGATGTGCGATCTTGCCACATTTTCTGGAGCGTGGGTGCTATATAGGTGCGGTGGTTCAGTATACATGCTAGTGCTGGATAGGGAGGTGTTCTATATAAGTGCAGGTGCCATATAGTTGCGGAGTTCCACTTTTTTGAGGCTAGAGTGCCGTATTGTTGCTAGTGCCCAAGATGTGCGATCTTGCCACATTTTCTGGAGCGTGGGTGCTATATAGGTGCGGTGGTTCAGTATACATGCTAGTGCTGGATAGGGAGGTGTTCTATATAAGTGCATGTGCCATATAGTTGCGGAGTTCCACTTTTTTGAGGCTAGAGTGCCGTATTGTTGCTAGTGCCCAAGATGTGCGATCTTGCCACATTTTCTGGAGCGTGGGTGCTATATAGGTGCGGTGGTTCAGTATACATGCTAGTGCTGGATAGGGAGGTGTTCTATATAAGTGCATGTGCCATATAGTTGCGGAGTTCCACTTTTTTGAGGCTAGAGTGCCGTATTGTTGCTAGTGCCCAAGATGTGCGATCTTGCCACATTTTCTGGAGCGTGGGTGCTATATAGGTGCGGTGGTTCAGTATACATGCTAGTGCTGGATAGGGAGGTGTTCTATATAAGTGCATGTGCCATATAGTTGCGGAGTTCCACTTTTTTGAGGCTAGAGTGCCGTATTGTTGCTAGTGCCCAAGATGTGCGATCTTGCCACATTTTCTGGAGCGTGGGTGCTATATAGGTGCGGTGGTTCAGTATACATGCCAGTGCTGGATAGGGAGGTGTTCTATATAAGTGCAGGTGCCATATAGTTGCGGAGTTCCACTTTTTTGAGGCTAGAGTGCCGTATTGTTGCTAGTGCCCAAGATGTGCGATCTTGCCACATTTCCTGGAGCGTGGGTGCTATATAGGTGCGGTAGTTCAGTATACATGCCAGTGCTGGATAGGGAACGGTTCTATATAAGTGCATGTGCCATATAGTTGCGGAGTTCCACTTTTTTGAGGCTAGAGTGCCGTATTGTTGCTAGTGCCCAAGATGTGCGATCTTGCCACATTTTCTGGAGCGTGGGTGCTATATAGGTGCGGTGGTTCAGTATACATGCCAGTGCTGGATAGGGAGGTGTTCTATATAAGTGCATGTGCCATATAGTTGCGGAGTTCCACTTTTTTGAGGCTAGAGTGCCGTATTGTTGCTAGTGCCCAAGATGTGCGATCTTGCCACATTTTCTGGAGCGTGGGTGCTATATAGGTGCGGTGGTTCAGTATACATGCCAGTGCTGGATAGGGAGGTGTTCTATATAAGTGCATGTGCCATATAGTTGCGGAGTTCCACTTTTTTGAGGCTAGAGTGCCGTATTGTTGCTAGTGCCCAAGATGTGCGATCTTGCCACATTTTCTGGAGCGTGGGTGCTATATAGGTGCGGTGGTTCAGTATACATGCTAGTGCTGGATAGGGAGGTGTTCTATATAAGTGCATGTGCCATATAGTTGCGGAGTTCCACTTTTTTGAGGCTAGAGTGCCGTATTGTTGCTAGTGCCCAAGATGTGCGATCTTGCCACATTTTCTGGAGCGTGGGTGCTATATAGGTGCGGTGGTTCAGTATACATGCTAGTGCTGGATAGGGAGGTGTTCTATATAAGTGTATGTGCCATATAGTTGCGGAGTTCCACTTTTTTGAGGCTAGAGTGCCGTATTGTTGCTAGTGCCCAAGATGTGCGATCTTGCCACATTTTCTGGAGCGTGGGTGCTATATAGGTGCGGTGGTTCAGTATACATGCCAGTGCTGGATAGGGAGGTGTTCTATATAAGTGCAGGTGCCATATAGTTGCGGAGTTCCACTTTTTTGAGGCTAGAGTGCCGTATTGTTGCTAGTGCCCAAGATGTGCGATCTTGCCACATTTTCTGGAGCGTGGGTGCTATATAGGTGCGGTGGTTCAGTATACATGCCAGTGCTGGATAGGGAGGTGTTCTATATAAGTGCATGTGCCATATAGTTGCGGAGTTCCACTTTTTTGAGGCTAGAGTGCCGTATTGTTGCTAGTGCCCAAGATGTGCGATCTTGCCACATTTTCTGGAGCGTGGGTGCTATATAGGTGCGGTGGTTCAGTATACATACTAGTGCTGGATAGGGAGGTGTTCTATATAAGTGCATGTGCCATATAGTTGCGGAGTTCCACTTTTTTGAGGCTAGAGTGCCGTATTGTTGCTAGTGCCCAAGATGTGCGATCTTGCCACATTTTCTGGAGCGTGGGTGCTATATAGGTGCGGTGGTTCAGTATACATGCCAGTGCTGGATAGGGAGGTGTTCTATATAAGTGCATGTGCCATATAGTTGCGGAGTTCCACTTTTTTGAGGCTAGAGTGCCGTATTGTTGCTAGTGCCCAAGATGTGCGATCTTGCCACATTTTCAGGAGCGTGGGTGCTATATAGGTGCGGTGGTTCAGTATACATGCCAGTGCTGGATAGGGAGGTGTTCTATATAAGTGCAGGTGCCATATAGTTGCGGAGTTCCACTTTTTTGAGGCTAGAGTGCCGTATTGTTGCTAGTGCCCAAGATGTGCGATCTTGCCACATTTTCTGGAGCGTGGGTGCTATATAGGTGCGGTGGTTCAGTATACATGCTAGTGCTGGATAGGGAGGTGTTCTATATAAGTGCAGGTGCCATATAGTTGCGGAGGTTCCACTTTTTTGAGGCTAGAGTGCCGTATTGTTGCTAGTGCCCAAGATGTGCGATCTTGCCACATTTCCTAGAGCGTGGGTGCTATATAGGTGCGCTGGTTCAGTACACATGCCAGTGCTGGATAGGGAGGTGTTCTATATAAGTGCAGGTGCCATATAGTTGCGGAGGTTCCACTTTTTTGAGGCTAGAGTGCCGTATTGTTGCTAGTGCCCAAGATGTGCGATCTTGCCACATTTCCTGGAGCGTGGGTGCTATATAGGTGCGGTGGTTCAGTATACATGCTAGTGCTGGATAGGGAGGTGTTCTATATAAGTGCAGGTGCCATATAGTTGCGGAGGTTCCACTTTTTTGAGGCTAGAGTGCCGTATTGTTGCTAGTGCCCAAGATGTGCGATCTTGCCACATTTTCTGGAGCGTGGGTGCTATATAGGTGCGGTGGTTCAGTATACATGCTAGTGCTGGATAGGGAGGTGTTCTATATAAGTGCATGTGCTATATAGTTGCGGAGCTCCACTTTTTTGAGGCTAGAGTGCCGTATTGTTGCTAGTGCCCAAGATGTGCGATCTTGCCACATTTTCTGGAGCGTGGGTGCTATATAGGTGCGGTGGTTCAGTATACATGCCAGTGCTGGATAGGGAGGTGTTCTATATAAGTGCAGGTGCCATATAGTTGCGGAGTTCCACTTTTTTGAGGCTAGAGTGCCGTATTGTTGCTAGTGCCCAAGATGTGCGATCTTGCCACATTTTCTGGAGCGTGGGTGCTATATAGGTGCGGTGGTTCAGTATACATGCCAGTGCTGGATAGGGAGGTGTTCTATATAAGTGCATGTGCCATATAGTTGCGGAGTTCCACTTTTTTGAGGCTAGAGTGCCGTATTGTTGCTAGTGCCCAAGATGTGCGATCTAGCCACATTTTCAGGAGCGTGGGTGCTATATAGGTGCGGTGGTTCAGTATACATGCCAGTGCTGGATAGGGAGGTGTTCTATATAAGTGCAGGTGCCATATAGTTGCGGAGTTCCACTTTTTTGAGGCTAGAGTGCCGTATTGTTGCTAGTGCCCAAGATGTGCGATCTTGCCACATTTTCTGGAGCGTGGGTGCTATATAGGTGCGGTGGTTCAGTATACATGCTAGTGCTGGATAGGGAGGTGTTCTATATAAGTGCATGTGCCATATAGTTGCGGAGTTCCACTTTTTTGAGGCTAGAGTGCCGTATTGTTGCTAGTGCCCAAGATGTGCGATCTTGCCACATTTTCTGGAGCGTGGGTGCTATATAGGTGCGGTGGTTCAGTATACACGCTAGTGCTGGATAGGGAGGTGTTCTATATAAGTGCATGTGCCATATAGTTGCGGAGTTCCACTTTTTTGAGGCTAGAGTGCCGTATTGTTGCTAGTGCCCAAGATGTGCGATCTTGCCACATTTTCTGGAGCGTGGGTGCTATATAGGTGCGGTGGTTCAGTATACATGCTAGTGCTGGATAGGGAGGTGTTCTATATAAGTGCATGTGCCATATAGTTGCGGAGTTCCACTTTTTTGAGGCTAGAGTGCCGTATTGTTGCTAGTGCCCAAGATGTGCGATCTTGCCACATTTTCTGGAGCGTGGGTGCTATATAGGTGCGGTGGTTCAGTATACATGCTAGTGCTGGATAGGGAGGTGTTCTATATAAGTGCAGGTGCCATATAGTTGCGGAGTTCCACTTTTTTGAGGCTAGAGTGCCGTATTGTTGCTAGTGCCCAAGATGTGCGATCTTGCCACATTTTCTGGAGCGTGGGTGCTATATAGGTGCGGAGGTTCAGTATACATGCTAGTGCTGGATAGGGAGGTGTTCTATATAAGTGCATGTGCCATATAGTTGCGGAGTTCCACTTTTTTGAGGCTAGAGTGCCGTATTGTTGCTAGTGCCCAAGATGTGCGATCTTGCCACATTTTCTGGAGCGTTGGTGCTATATAGGTGCGGTGGTTCAGTATACATGCTAGTGCTGGATAGGGAGGTGTTCTATATAAGTGCAGGTGCCATATAGTTGCGGAGGTTCCACTTTTTTGAGGCTAGAGTGCCGTATTGTTGCTAGTGCCCAAGATGTGCGATCTTGCCACATTTCCTAGAGCGTGGGTGCTATATAGGTGCGCTGGTTCAGTACACATGCCAGTGCTGGATAGGGAGGTGTTCTATATAAGTGCAGGTGCCATATAGTTGCGGAGGTTCCACTGTTTTGAGGCTAGAGTGCCGTATTGTTGCTAGTGCCCAAGATGTGCGATCTTGCCACATTTCCTGGAGCGTGGGTGCTATGTAGGTGCGGTAGTTCAGTATACATGCCAGTGCTGGATAGGGAGGTGTTCTATATAAGTGCAGGTGCCATATAGTTGCGGAGTTCCACTTTTTTGAGGCTAGAGTGCCGTATTGTTGCTAGTGCCCAAGATGTGCGATCTTGCCACATTTCCTGGAGCGTGGGTGCTATATAGGTGCGGTAGTTCAGTATACATGCCAGTGCTGGATAGGGAGGTGTTCTATATAAGTGCATGTGCCATATAGTTGCGGAGTTCCACTTTTTTGAGGCTAGAGTGCCGTATTGTTGCTAGTGCCCAAGATGTGCGATCTTGCCACATTTTCTGGAGCGTGGGTGCTATATAGGTGCGGAGGTTCAGTATACATGCTAGTGCTGGATAGGGAGGTGTTCTATATAAGTGCATGTGCCATATAGTTGCGGAGTTCCACTTTTTTGAGGCTAGAGTGCCGTATTGTTGCTAGTGCCCAAGATGTGCGATCTTGCCACATTTTCTGGAGCGTTGGTGCTATATAGGTGCGGTGGTTCAGTATACATGCTAGTGCTGGATAGGGAGGTGTTCTATATAAGTGCAGGTGCCATATAGTTGCGGAGTTCCACTTTTTTGAGGCTAGAGTGCCGTATTGTTTCTAGTGCCCAAGATGTGCGATCTTGCCACATTTCCTGGAGCGTGGGTGCTATATAGGTGCGGTAGTTCAGTATACATGCCAGTGCTGGATAGGGAGGTGTTCTATATAAGTGCAGGTGCCATATAGTTGCGGAGGTTCCACTTTTTTGAGGCTAGAGTGCCGTATTGTTGCTAGTGCCCAAGATGTGCGATCTTGCCACATTTCCTGGAGCGTGGGTGCTATATAGGTGCGGTAGTTCAGTATACATGCCAGTGCTGGATAGGGAGGTGTTCTATATAAGTGCATGTGCCATATAGTTGCGGAGTTCCACTTTTTTGAAGCTAGAGTGCCGTATTGTTGCTAGTGCCCAAGATGTGCGATCTTGCCACATTTTCTGGAGCGTGGGTGCTATATAGGTGCGGTGGTTCAGTATACATGCTAGTGCTGGATAGGGAGGTGTTCTATATAAGTGCATGTGCCATATAGTTGCGGAGTTCCCCTTTTTTGATTCTAGAGTGCCGTATTGTTGCTAGTGCCCAAGATGTGCGATCTTGCCACATTTTCTGGAGCGTGGGTGCTATATAGGTGCGGTGGTTCAGTATACATGCCAGTGCTGGATAGGGAACGGTTCTATATAAGTGCATGTGCCATATAGTTGCGGAGTTCCCCTTTTTTGATTCTAGAGTGCCGTATTGTTGCTAGTGCCCAAGATGTGCGATCTTGCCACATTTCCTGGAGCGTGGGTGCTATATAGGTGCGGTGGTTCAGTATGCATGCCAGAGCTGTATAGGGAAGGGTTCTATATAAGTGCAGGTGCCATATAGTTGCGAAGTTCAACTTTTTTGAGGCTAGAGTGCCGTATTGTTGCTATTGCCCCAAATATGCGATCCTGCCACATTTCCTGGAGCATGGATGCTTTATAGGTGCGGTGGTTCAGTATACATGCCAGTGCTGGATAGTTGCGGAGGTTCCACTTTTTTGAGGCTAGAGTGCCATATTGTTGCTAGTGCCCCAGATGTGCGATCTTGCCAAATTTCCTGGAGCATGGATGCTTTATAGGTGCGGTGGTTCAGTATACATGCCAGTGCTGGATAGTGAATTGTTATATATAAGTGCAGGTGCCATATAGCTGCGGAGGTTCCACTTTTTTGAGGCTAGAGTGCCATATTATTGCTAGTGCCCCAGATGTGCGTTCTTGCCACATTTCCTGGAGCGTGGGTGCTATATAGGTGCGGTGGTTCAGTATACATGCCAGTGCTGGATAGGGAAGGGTTCTATATAAGTGCAGATGCCACATAGTTGCGGAGTTCCACTTTTTTGAGGCTAGAGTGCCGTATTGTTGCTAGTGCCCAAGATGTGCGATTTTGCCACATTTCCTGGAGCGTGGGTGATATATAGGTGCGGTGATTCAATATACATGCAAGTGCTGGAGAGGGAGGTGTTCTATATAAGTGCAGGTGCCATATGTAGCAAGGTAATAATTAGTGAGGCATTCAACTAGTATTTAAAATAGCATACAGCGCGCATTGGTATTTACCGCACCATCGATACACTCGGCGGGAAATACCAATAGTGAGATATCGGATAAGAAACATCGATAAGAGAGTAAGTTCACTTTGTAAATGGCGATTGTGAGAGACGGACGCGCAGCTATTAAAAAATAGTTATATCAAATCGCCGGGCTTGTGTTTTTATACCTAGACAGTTCACTCACGCACCAATATTGGTCACTACAATTCCCGGGTTAGACGGCCTACAATTTCAGAAGTGGGATACGATCAATCGCCGCCAGTGAAAAATAGCGAAAATTTTTTCTTTTCTCGTCCGTCGAAGACGCCATCGCTGAAAAAAAAAACATGTCGGACTTGGTCGGCACGGAGGAGTTCTCGGCCGCCCAGCTGGAGTCCCTCAATCTACCAAAAGGTGGAAGCAAAGCTGCCATGGCAGCGAGACTTAACGAAATACCAGTAGAGCTGCGGGGACAGGGACCACCGGCAGCCGAAACATGCGAGAACGAGAGGGAAGATGAGGCAGCCGCAGATCAAGACTCGACGAAGAGCGAACGCAAAGAGAAGAACGAAAAAGCACCGCAAGCGCCTGGGCACAACAACAACCACTGCGAATATCGAGCAGAGGTTGAAATGTTAAAATTGCAAATCGAGCTGCTGAAGCTGCAGAGCGAGAGGGAGAAGGAAGGGAGAGGAGAGAACACAACACCAGCCGCCAACAATGACGCTGGCGTCATGTTGCTAAATGCCGCCAAAGACATGTTGCCAACATATCATGGCAACATTTCTGGAAACAACGATGACGTCACAACTTGGATCGCGCAGTTTAAGGCCGTCGCAAAAGTGAACAAACTGAAGGATGAGAAGCTACTAATGCTGCTAATGTCGAAGCTTAAGGACAAAGCATTGGTGTGGCTGCATTCGAGTCCGGAGCACATGTCGCTGCCAATCGATCAGTTGTTGAACGTCATGGAAGACACTTTCCATCCCAAGGAAAGCAAACTGTTGCTCCGTCGCAAGTTCGAGTCCCGTTCATGGGCACGTGGCGAGGAGTTCTCGATGTACTTCAACGCCAAAGTGTCGCTGGCATCCCGCATAGTCATTGACGACGAGGAGTTTATTGACGGAGTCATCGAAGGTATCCCAGATGTAGGCCTGCGTAGGCAAGCCCACATGCAGTGCTTTGGCGCTCCATATCAACTACTCAAGGCGTTCGAGAAGATCATGCTGCCAAAGAAGTACGGTTCAACTGAAGGGGCAAACACTGGAGCCTCGCCAACACCCATTCGCTGCTACAACTGCAACTCTTTGGGCCACGTGGCAGGGGAGTGCCGCAAGCCCAAGCGCGAAAGAGGAGCGTGCTACGGATGCGGCAGCATGAGTCACCAGGTGTCACACTGTGACGAAAAGAAGTACAAGGTACATAACGATTATATATACAAATTTAATATATACATTAGCAATTACAATAACAAATGCTTGTCCTTAGATTGCCTCATCGACTCAGGGAGCCCAATAAGTTTTATGAAGTTATCGTGTCTAGAGCACCAGTCGGAAAATAACCTAAATAAAGTGGAAGAGCGCTCACGATTAAGTTCGAACAAAATCAAAGAAGATGATTTAAGTTTATATAAGTTTAACAAAGACAAGAAAAACAGAGAAATTGAATTTATTTTGAATAAAAATGCGGATTACGCTTATGTTGGACTAAACAATAGCAAACTTAACATCTTGGGTAAAATACCCAGTTTTGTAATTATTAACAAAAATCGAATCAACTTTGAATTACTAGTAGTGGCAGACGAGTCGATGGGCTATGAGGCTGTGTTAGGTAGGGATTTTATGAATTTATGCAAATTTAAAATTGTAAGTGACATTTGCAAGGAGAAGGAGAGTGAGACAAAAAATGAGTGTTTAGAAAAAAATGAGTGTTTAGGAGAAAATGAGTGTTTAGAAAAAAATGAGTGTTTAGGAGAAAATGAGTGTTTAGGAGAAAATGAGTGTTTAGAAAAAAATGAGTGGAAAATAGAGAATGAGCGTTTAGGAGAATATGAGTGTGAAGTAAAAGATGAGGGTGATAAAGAGAATAAGCATGAAGTAGAAAGTGAAGGCAAGGTAGAAAATGAGTGTTCTGCAATGGTTGAGTGTCTGGAAGACAGCGATACCTGCGAGAGCGTAAAAACCAATTTCAACGAACTACCAAGCCAGTATCCAGACAAAGAAAACGACTGGGAGTTGAAAGTAGGGACAGATTGTAGCCAAGAACCCGAAGGATGACTTAAATACATGTTTAGGACAGCGTATATAAACGCAGAAAGACCAAACTTACCACAAACCAAGTGGGAAATGAAGTTGAATTTCGAACACGAAAAACCGTTTCATTGCCCACCTAGAAGACTGTCGTATAGCGAAAAAGCCCAAGTACAGAAAATGATAGACGATTACACAGAAAAAGGTTACATCAGAACCAGTGAGTCAGAATACGTTTCGCCTATAGTACTGGTAAAAAAGAATTCGGGAGAGTTGAGATTGTGCGTCGATTATCGCACACTTAATAAAGGAATGATAAAGGATAATTACCCAACACCTCTTATAGACGACCTACTAGATAAACTGTCAGGGAAAAGACTTTTCACCAAGTTAGACCTGAAGAATGGATACTTCCACGTATTTATGCAGTTAAATACACATCGTTCACGACCTCCATGGGACAATACGAATGGTTGAGGATGCCGTTCGGGTTACGAAATGCATCGGCGGTGTTTCAAAGATTCACAAACAAGCAGCAGATTCAAAGCGAAGGGGGCCACACGTGTACGTAGACAATGATCTAGTTATGGTGAGAAATTTCGACACTCATATAGGGGTGTCTAAAAAGCTTATCCCGAAGTTCAAAGGACCTTATAAGATATCAAAGGTGTTAAAAAATGATAGGTATTTGCTAGAAGATGTAGAGGGATTTCAACAATCAAGGATCCCGTATAAAGGGGTTTAGGCGGTGGCAAATATGAAGCCGTGGATTGAAAATGGTAATAATGCAAATGTCACAGGGAATCAAAATGAAGAAAATGATTGTAACACGTAAACTTAGAATGTTAAGAGTAAACCACACCCAACTGTAATAAATCAACATATCTAGAAACTAACTTAAATTTAAGGAGTTCAGGAGCACTCCAGTCAGGATGGCCGAATTGTAGCAAGGTAATAATTAGTGAGGCATTCAACTAGTATTTAAAATAGCATACAGCGCGCATTGGTATTTACCGCACCATCGATACACTCGGCGGGAAATACCAATAGTGAGATATCGGATAAGAAACATCGATAAGAGAGTAAGTTCACTTTGTAAATGGCGATTGTGAGAGACGGACGCGCAGCTATTAAAAAATAGTTATATCAAATCGCCGGGCTTGTGTTTTTATACCTAGACAGTTCACTCACGCACCAATATTGGTCACTACAATTCCCGGGTTAGACGGCCTACACATATAGTTGCGGAGGTTCCACTTTTTATACCCGATACTCAAAATGAGTATTGGGGTATATTAGATTTGTGGTAAAAGTGGATGTGTGTAACGTCCAGAAGGAATCGTTTCCGACCCCATAAAGTATATATATTCTTGATCAGCATCAATAGCCGAGTCGATTGAGCCATGTCTGTCTGTCCGTCTGTCCGTCTGTCCGTCCGTCCGTCCGTCCGTCTGTCCGTCTGTCCGTCCCCTTCAGCGCCTAATGCTCAAAGACTATAAGAGCTAGAGCAACGATGTTTTGGATCCAGACTTCTGTGATATGTCACTGCTCCAAAAATATTTCAAAACTTTGCCCCGCCCACTTCCGCCCCCACAAAGGGCGAAAATCTGTGGCATTCACAATTTCGACGATACGAGAAAACTAAAAACGCAGAATCGTAGAAGATGACTATATCTTCTAGAGTGCAAAATCTGAACCAGATCGTATAATTATTACAGCCAGAATCACGAAAACAATTTCACTCTTTCTCGCTCTGTCTCACTCTAACACACAGGTTTCATGGTCGGTTTTGCCAATTGCAAAATATGAGCTCAAGGATCTCAGAACCTATAAAGGCCAGAGCAACCAAATTTGGTATCCACACTCCTGTGATATCGGACCTTGACCGTTTCATGTCCAAATTTCGCCACACCCCCTTCCGCCCACGCAAAGCACGATAATCTGAGGCAACCACAAATCTCAGAGACTATTAAGGCTAGAGTAACCAAATTTGGTACACACACTCCTTTAAGATGTCACTATAAAACGTATATCTCAGAATTTCGCCCCACCCCCATCCGCCCCCACAAAGGACGAAAATCTGTTGCATCCACAATATTGCAGATTTGAGAAAACTAAAAACGCAGAATCAGAGATAATGACCATATCTATTAGATTGCTGAATCTGGATCAGATCAGATCATTTTTATAGCCAAAAGGAACAAATCAATTTGCAGTGGCTACGCAGCGCCCGACGTCACGCTCAGACTGATTTTCTGTCTCTCTCGCACGCACTCTTTGTCGTGTCGTTCAATATTAGCGGCGTCTGCCGGAGGAGAGCCATACTGACTTAGTATCGGGTATAACCGTAGAGTTGCGGTGTCCGCAGCAACTCACAACGTTCCACCTCGTTTGAGGCTAGAGTGCCGTATTGTTGCTAGTGTCCAAGATGTGCGATCTTGCCACATTTCCTGGAGCGTGGGTGCTATATAGGTGCGGTGGTTCAGTATACATGCCAGTGCTGGATAGGGAAGGGTTCTATATAAGTGCAGATGCCACATAGTTGCGGAGTTCCACTTTTTTGAGGCTAGAGTGCCGTATTGTTGCTAGTGCCCAAGATGTGCGATTTTGCCACATTTCCTGGAGCGTGGGTGATATATAGGTGCGGTGATTCAATATACATGCAAGTGCTGGAGAGGGAGGTGTTCTATATAAGTGCAGGTGCCATGTAGTTGCGAAGTTCAACTTTTTTGAGGCTAGAGTGCCGTATTGTTGCGATCCTGCCACATTTCCTGGAGCATGGATGCTTTATAGGTGCGGTGGTTCGTATACATGCCAGTGCTGGATAGGGAAGGGTTCTATATAAGTGCAGGTGCCATGTAGTTGCGGAGGTTCCACTTTTTTGAGGCTAGAGTGCCATATTGTTGCTAGTGCACAAGATGTGCGATCTTGCCACATTTCCTGGAGCGTGGGGGCTATATAGGTGCGGTGGTTCAGTATACATGCCAGTGCTGGATAGGGAAGAGTTCTATATAAGTGCAGGTGCCATATAGTTGCAGAGATCCACTTTTTTGAGGCTAGAGTGCCGTATTGTTGCTAGTGCCCAAGATGTGCGATCTTGCCACATTTCCTGGAGCGTGGGTGATATATAGGTGCGGTGATTCAGTATACATTCCAGTGCTGGATAGGGAATTGTTATATATATGTGCAGGTGCCGTATAGTTGCGGAGGTTCCACTTTTTTGAGGCTAGAGTGCCGTATTGTTGCTAGTGCCCAAGATGTGCGATCTTGCCATATTTCCTGTATCGTGGGTGCTATATAGGTGCGGTGGTTCAGTATACATGCCAGTGCTGGAGAGGGAGGTGTTCTATATAAGTGCAGGTGCCATATAGTTGCGGAGGTTCCACTTTTTTGAGGCTAGAGTGCCGTATTGTTGCTAGTGCCCAAGATGTGCGATCTTGCCACATTTCCTGGAGCGTGGGTGATATATAGGTGCGGTGGTTCAGTATACATGCCAGTGCTGGAGAGGGAAGGGTTCTATATAAGTGCAGGTGCCATATAGTTGCGAAGTTCAACTTTTTTGAGGCTAGAGTGCCGTATTGTTGCTAGTGCCCAAGATGTGCGATCTTGCCACATTTCCTGGAGCGTGGGTGATATATAGGTGCGGTGATTCAATATACATGCAAGTGCTGGAGAGGGAGGTGTTCTATATAAGTGCAGGTGCCAAATAGTTGCGGAGGTTCCACTTTTTTGAGGCTAGAGTGCCGTATTGTTGCTAGTGCCCAAGATGTGCGATCTTGCCATATTTCCTGTATCGTGGGTGCTATATAGGTGCGGTGGTTCAGTATGCATGCCAGTGCTGGAGAGGGAGGTGTTCTATATAAGTGCAGGTGCCATATAGTTGCGGAGGTTCCACTTTTTTGAGGCTAGAGTGCCATATTGTTGCTAGTGCACAAGATGTGCGATCTTGCCACATTTCCTGGAGCGTGGGGGCTATATAGGTGCGGTGGTTCAGTATACATGCCAGTGCTGGATAGGGAAGAGTTCTATATAAGTGCAGGTGCCATATAGTTGCAAAGATCCACTTTTTTGAGGCTAGAGTGCCGTATTGTTGCTAGTGCCCAAGATGTGCGATCTTGCCACATTTCCTGGAGCGTGGGTGATATATAGGTGCGGTGATTCAATATACATGCAAGTGCTGGAGAGGGAGGTGTTCTATATAAGTGCAGGTGCCATATAGTTGCGGAGGTTCCACTTTTTTGAGGCTAGAGTGCCGTATTGTTGCTAGTGCCCAAGATGTGCGATCTTGCCATATTTCCTGTATCGTGGGTGCTATATAGGTGCGGTGGTTCAGTATACATGCCAGTGCTGGAGAGGGAGGTGTTCTATATAAGTGCAGGTGCCATATAGTTGCGGAGGTTCCACTTTTTTGAGGCTAGAGTGCCGTATTGTTGCTAGTGCCCAAGATGTGCGATCTTGCCACATTTCCTGGAGCGTGGGTGATATATAGGTGCGGTGGTTCAGTATACATGCCAGTGCTGGATAGTTGCGGAGGTTCCACTTTTTTGAGGCTAAAGTGCCATATTGTTGCTAGTGACCCAGATGTGCGATCTTGCCACATTTCCTGGAGCGTGGGTGCTATATAGGTGCGGTGGTTCAGTATACATGCCAGTGCTGGAGAGGGAAGGGTTCTATATAAGTGCAGGTGCCATATAGTTGCGAAGTTCAACTTTTTTGAGGCTAGAGTGCCGTATTGTTGCTAGTGCCCAAGATGTGCGATCTTGCCACGTATCCTGGTGGCATGGTGGCACCCATATTGGTGCTTATGCCCAAAATATGCGATCCTCCCACATTTCCTGGAGCGTGGGTGCTATATAGGTGCTGTGGTTCAGTATACATGCCAGTGCTGGATAGGGAAGGGTTCTATATAAGTGCAGGTGCACTATAGTTGCGAAGTTCATTTTTTTTGAGGCTAGAGTGCCGTATTGTTGCTAGTGCCCCAAATATGCGATCCTGCCACATTTCCTGGAGCACGGATGCTTTATAGGTGCGGTGGTTCAGTATACATGCCAGTGCTGGACAGTAGCGGAGGTTCCACTTTTTTGAGGCAAGAGTGCCATATTGTTGCTAGTGCCCCAGATGTGCGATCTTGCCACATTTCCTGGAGCGTGGGTGCTATATAGGTGCGGTGGTTCAGTATACATGCCAGTGCTGGATAGGGAGGTGTTCTGTATAAGTGCAGGTGCCATATTGTTGCGGAGTTCCACTTTTTTGAGGCTAGAGTTGCGTATTGTTGCTAGTGCCCAAGATGTGCGATCTTGCCACATTTCCTGGAGCGTGGGTGCTATATAGGTGCGGTAGTTCAGTATACATGCCAGTGCTGGATAGGGAACGGTTCTATATAAGTGCATGTGCCATATAGTTGAGGAGTTCCACTTTTTTGAGGCTAGAGTGCCGTATGGTTGCTAGTGCCCAAGATGTGCGATCTTGCCACATTTTCTGGAGCGTGGGTGCTATATAGGTGCGGTGGTTCAGTATACATGCTAGTGCTGGATAGGGAGGTGTTCTATATAAGTGCAGGTGCCATATAGTTGCGGAGTTCCACTTTTTTGAGGCTAGAGTGCCGTATTGTTGCTATTGCCCAAGATGTGCGATCTTGCCACATTTTCTGGAGCGTGGGTGCTATATAGGTGCGGTGGTTCAGTATACATGCTAGTGCTGGATAGGGAGGTGTTCTATATAAGTGCATGTGCCATATAGTTGAGGAGTTCCACTTTTTTGAGGCTAGAGTGCCGTATTGTTGCTAGTGCCCAAGATGTGCGATCTTGCCACATTTTCTGGAGCGTGGGTGCTATATAGGTGCGGTGGTTCAGTATACATGCTAGTGCTGGATAGGGAGGTGTTCTATATAAGTGCAGGTGCCATATAGTTGCGGAGTTCCACTTTTTTGAGGCTAGAGTGCCGTATTGTTGCTAGTGCCCAAGATGTGCGATCTTGCCACATTTTCTGGAGCGTGGGTGCTATATAGGTGCGGTGGTTCAGTATACATGCTAGTGCTGGATAGGGAGGTGTTCTATATAAGTGCATGTGCCATATAGTTGAGGAGTTCCACTTTTTTTAGGCTAGAGTGCCGTATTGTTGCTAGTGCCCAAGATGTGCGATCTTGCCACATTTTCTGGAGCGTGGGTGCTATATAGGTGCGGTGGTTCAGTATACATGCCAGTGCTGGATAGGGAGGTGTTCTATATAAGTGCATGTGCCATATAGTTGCGGAGTTCCACTTTTTTGAGGCTAGAGTGCCGTATTGTTGCTAGTGCCCAAGATGTGCGATCTTGCCACATTTTCTGGAGCGTGGGTGCTATATAGGTGCGGTGGTTCAGTATACATGCCAGTGCTGGATAGGGAACGGTTCTATATAAGTGCATGTGCCATATAGTTGCGGAGTTCCACTTTTTTGAGGCTAGAGTGCCGTATTGTTGCTAGTGCCCAAGATGTGCGATCTTGCCACATTTTCTGGAGCGTGGGTGCTATATAGGTGCGGTGGTTCAGTATACATGCCAGTGCTGGATAGGGAGGTGTTCTATATAAGTGCATGTGCCATATAGTTGCGGAGTTCCACTTTTTTGAGGCTAGAGTGCCGTATTGTTGCTAGTGCCCAAGATGTGCGATCTTGCCACATTTTCTGGAGCGTGGGTGCTATATAGGTGCGGTGGTTCAGTATACATGCCAGTGCTGGATAGGGAGGTGTTCTATATAAGTGCATGTGCCATATAGTTGCGGAGTTCCACTTTTTTGAGGCTAGAGTGCCGTATTGTTGCTAGTGCCCAAGATGTGCGATCTTGCCACATTTTCTGGAGCGTGGGTGCTATATAGGTGCGGTGGTTCAGTATACATGCCAGTGCTGGATAGGGAGGTGTTCTATATAAGTGCATGTGCCATATAGTTGCGGAGTTCCACTTTTTTGAGGCTAGAGTGCCGTATTGTTGCTAGTGCCCAAGATGTGCGATCTTGCCACATTTTCTGGAGCGTGGGTGCTATATAGGTGCGGTGGTTCAGTATACATGCTAGTGCTGGATAGGGAGGTGTTCTATATAAGTGCATGTGCCTTATAGTTGCGGAGTTCCACTTTTTTGAGGCTAGAGTGCCGTATTGTTGCTAGTGCCCAAGATGTGCGATCTTGCCACATTTTCTGGAGCGTGGGTGCTATATAGGTGCGGTGGTTCAGTATACATGCCAGTGCTGGATAGGGAGGTGTTCTATATAAGTGCATGTGCCATATAGTTGCGGAGTTCCACTTTTTTGAGGCTAGAGTGCCGTATTGTTGCTAGTGCCCAAGATGTGCGATCTTGCCACATTTTCTGGAGCGTGGGTGCTATATAGGTGCGGTGGTTCAGTATACATGCCAGTGCTGGATAGGGAGGTGTTCTATATAAGTGCATGTGCCATATAGTTGCGGAGTTCCACTTTTTTGAGGCTAGAGTGCCGTATTGTTGCTAGTGCCCAAGATGTGCGATCTTGCCACATTTTCTGGAGCGTGGGTGCTATATAGGTGCGGTGGTTCAGTATACATGCTAGTGCTGGATAGGGAGGTGTTCTATATAAGTGCATGTTCCTTATAGTTGCGGAGTTCCACTTTTTTGAGGCTAGAGTGCCGTATTGTTGCTAGTGCCCAAGATGTGCGATCTTGCCACATTTTCTGGAGCGTGGGTGCTATATAGGTGCGGTGGTTCAGTATACATGCCAGTGCTGGATAGGGAGGTGTTCTATATAAGTGCAGGTGCCATATAGTTGCGGAGTTCCACTTTTTTGAGGCTAGAGTGCCGTATTGTTGCTAGTGCCCAAGATGTGCGATCTTGCCACATTTCCTGGAGCGTGGGTGCTATATAGGTGCGGTAGTTCAGTATACATGCCAGTGCTGGATAGGGAACGGTTCTATATAAGTGCATGTGCCATATAGTTGCGGAGTTCCACTTTTTTGAGGCTAGAGTGCCGTATTGTTGCTAGTGCCCAAGATGTGCGATCTTGCCACATTTTCTGGAGCGTGGGTGCTATATAGGTGCGGTGGTTCAGTATACATGCCAGTGCTGGATAGGGAGGTGTTCTATATAAGTGCATGTGCCATATAGTTGCGGAGTTCCACTTTTTTGAGGCTAGAGTGCCGTATTGTTGCTAGTGCCCAAGATGTGCGATCTTGCCACATTTTCTGGAGCGTGGGTGCTATATAGGTGCGGTGGTTCAGTATACATGCCAGTGCTGGATAGGGAGGTGTTCTATATAAGTGCATGTGCCATATAGTTGCGGAGTTCCACTTTTTTGAGGCTAGAGTGCCGTATTGTTGCTAGTGCCCAAGATGTGCGATCTTGCCACATTTTCTGGAGCGTGGGTGCTATATAGGTGCGGTGGTTCAGTATACATGCTAGTGCTGGATAGGGAGGTGTTCTATATAAGTGCATGTGCCATATAGTTGCGGAGTTCCACTTTTTTGAGGCTAGAGTGCCGTATTGTTGCTAGTGCCCAAGATGTGCGATCTTGCCACATTTTCTGGAGCGTGGGTGCTATATAGGTGCGGTGGTTCAGTATACATGCTAGTGCTGGATAGGGAGGTGTTCTATATAAGTGTATGTGCCATATAGTTGCGGAGTTCCACTTTTTTGAGGCTAGAGTGCCGTATTGTTGCTAGTGCCCAAGATGTGCGATCTTGCCACATTTTCTGGAGCGTGGGTGCTATATAGGTGCGGTGGTTCAGTATACATGCCAGTGCTGGATAGGGAGGTGTTCTATATAAGTGCAGGTGCCATATAGTTGCGGAGTTCCACTTTTTTGAGGCTAGAGTGCCGTATTGTTGCTAGTGCCCAAGATGTGCGATCTTGCCACATTTTCTGGAGCGTGGGTGCTATATAGGTGCGGTGGTTCAGTATACATGCCAGTGCTGGATAGGGAGGTGTTCTATATAAGTGCATGTGCCATATAGTTGCGGAGTTCCACTTTTTTGAGGCTAGAGTGCCGTATTGTTGCTAGTGCCCAAGATGTGCGATCTTGCCACATTTTCTGGAGCGTGGGTGCTATATAGGTGCGGTGGTTCAGTATACATACTAGTGCTGGATAGGGAGGTGTTCTATATAAGTGCATGTGCCATATAGTTGCGGAGTTCCACTTTTTTGAGGCTAGAGTGCCGTATTGTTGCTAGTGCCCAAGATGTGCGATCTTGCCACATTTTCTGGAGCGTGGGTGCTATATAGGTGCGGTGGTTCAGTATACATGCCAGTGCTGGATAGGGAGGTGTTCTATATAAGTGCATGTGCCATATAGTTGCGGAGTTCCACTTTTTTGAGGCTAGAGTGCCGTATTGTTGCTAGTGCCCAAGATGTGCGATCTTGCCACATTTTCAGGAGCGTGGGTGCTATATAGGTGCGGTGGTTCAGTATACATGCCAGTGCTGGATAGGGAGGTGTTCTATATAAGTGCAGGTGCCATATAGTTGCGGAGTTCCACTTTTTTGAGGCTAGAGTGCCGTATTGTTGCTAGTGCCCAAGATGTGCGATCTTGCCACATTTTCTGGAGCGTGGGTGCTATATAGGTGCGGTGGTTCAGTATACATGCTAGTGCTGGATAGGGAGGTGTTCTATATAAGTGCAGGTGCCATATAGTTGCGGAGGTTCCACTTTTTTGAGGCTAGAGTGCCGTATTGTTGCTAGTGCCCAAGATGTGCGATCTTGCCACATTTCCTAGAGCGTGGGTGCTATATAGGTGCGCTGGTTCAGTACACATGCCAGTGCTGGATAGGGAGGTGTTCTATATAAGTGCAGGTGCCATATAGTTGCGGAGGTTCCACTTTTTTGAGGCTAGAGTGCCGTATTGTTGCTAGTGCCCAAGATGTGCGATCTTGCCACATTTCCTGGAGCGTGGGTGCTATATAGGTGCGGTGGTTCAGTATACATGCTAGTGCTGGATAGGGAGGTGTTCTATATAAGTGCAGGTGCCATATAGTTGCGGAGGTTCCACTTTTTTGAGGCTAGAGTGCCGTATTGTTGCTAGTGCCCAAGATGTGCGATCTTGCCACATTTTCTGGAGCGTGGGTGCTATATAGGTGCGGTGGTTCAGTATACATGCTAGTGCTGGATAGGGAGGTGTTCTATATAAGTGCATGTGCTATATAGTTGCGGAGCTCCACTTTTTTGAGGCTAGAGTGCCGTATTGTTGCTAGTGCCCAAGATGTGCGATCTTGCCACATTTTCTGGAGCGTGGGTGCTATATAGGTGCGGTGGTTCAGTATACATGCCAGTGCTGGATAGGGAGGTGTTCTATATAAGTGCAGGTGCCATATAGTTGCGGAGTTCCACTTTTTTGAGGCTAGAGTGCCGTATTGTTGCTAGTGCCCAAGATGTGCGATCTTGCCACATTTTCTGGAGCGTGGGTGCTATATAGGTGCGGTGGTTCAGTATACATGCCAGTGCTGGATAGGGAGGTGTTCTATATAAGTGCATGTGCCATATAGTTGCGGAGTTCCACTTTTTTGAGGCTAGAGTGCCGTATTGTTGCTAGTGCCCAAGATGTGCGATCTAGCCACATTTTCAGGAGCGTGGGTGCTATATAGGTGCGGTGGTTCAGTATACATGCCAGTGCTGGATAGGGAGGTGTTCTATATAAGTGCAGGTGCCATATAGTTGCGGAGTTCCACTTTTTTGAGGCTAGAGTGCCGTATTGTTGCTAGTGCCCAAGATGTGCGATCTTGCCACATTTTCTGGAGCGTGGGTGCTATATAGGTGCGGTGGTTCAGTATACATGCTAGTGCTGGATAGGGAGGTGTTCTATATAAGTGCATGTGCCATATAGTTGCGGAGTTCCACTTTTTTGAGGCTAGAGTGCCGTATTGTTGCTAGTGCCCAAGATGTGCGATCTTGCCACATTTTCTGGAGCGTGGGTGCTATATAGGTGCGGTGGTTCAGTATACACGCTAGTGCTGGATAGGGAGGTGTTCTATATAAGTGCATGTGCCATATAGTTGCGGAGTTCCACTTTTTTGAGGCTAGAGTGCCGTATTGTTGCTAGTGCCCAAGATGTGCGATCTTGCCACATTTTCTGGAGCGTGGGTGCTATATAGGTGCGGTGGTTCAGTATACATGCTAGTGCTGGATAGGGAGGTGTTCTATATAAGTGCATGTGCCATATAGTTGCGGAGTTCCACTTTTTTGAGGCTAGAGTGCCGTATTGTTGCTAGTGCCCAAGATGTGCGATCTTGCCACATTTTCTGGAGCGTGGGTGCTATATAGGTGCGGTGGTTCAGTATACATGCTAGTGCTGGATAGGGAGGTGTTCTATATAAGTGCAGGTGCCATATAGTTGCGGAGTTCCACTTTTTTGAGGCTAGAGTGCCGTATTGTTGCTAGTGCCCAAGATGTGCGATCTTGCCACATTTTCTGGAGCGTGGGTGCTATATAGGTGCGGTGGTTCAGTATACATGCTAGTGCTGGATAGGGAGGTGTTCTATATAAGTGCATGTGCCATATAGTTGCGGAGTTCCACTTTTTTGAGGCTAGAGTGCCGTATTGTTGCTAGTGCCCAAGATGTGCGATCTTGCCACATTTTCTGGAGCGTGGGTGCTATATAGGTGCGGTGGTTCAGTATACATGCTAGTGCTGGATAGGGAGGTGTTCTATATAAGTGCATGTGCCATATAGTTGCGGAGTTCCACTTTTTTGAGGCTAGAGTGCCGTATTGTTGCTAGTGCCCAAGATGTGCGATCTTGCCACATTTTCTGGAGCGTGGGTGCTATATAGGTGCGGTGGTTCAGTATACATGCTAGTGCTGGATAGGGAGGTGTTCTATATAAGTGCATGTGCCATATAGTTGCGGAGTTCCACTTTTTTGAGGCTAGAGTGCCGTATTGTTGCTAGTGCCCAAGATGTGCGATCTTGCCACATTTTCTGGAGCGTGGGTGCTATATAGGTGCGGTGGTTCAGTATACATGCCAGTGCTGGATAGGGAGGTGTTCTATATAAGTGCAGGTGCCATATAGTTGCGGAGTTCCACTTTTTTGAGGCTAGAGTGCCGTATTGTTGCTAGTGCCCAAGATGTGCGATCTTGCCACATTTCCTGGAGCGTGGGTGCTATATAGGTGCGGTAGTTCAGTATACATGCCAGTGCTGGATAGGGAACGGTTCTATATAAGTGCATGTGCCATATAGTTGCGGAGTTCCACTTTTTTGAGGCTAGAGTGCCGTATTGTTGCTAGTGCCCAAGATGTGCGATCTTGCCACATTTTCTGGAGCGTGGGTGCTATATAGGTGCGGTGGTTCAGTATACATGCCAGTGCTGGATAGGGAGGTGTTCTATATAAGTGCATGTGCCATATAGTTGCGGAGTTCCACTTTTTTGAGGCTAGAGTGCCGTATTGTTGCTAGTGCCCAAGATGTGCGATCTTGCCACATTTTCTGGAGCGTGGGTGCTATATAGGTGCGGTGGTTCAGTATACATGCCAGTGCTGGATAGGGAGGTGTTCTATATAAGTGCATGTGCCATATAGTTGCGGAGTTCCACTTTTTTGAGGCTAGAGTGCCGTATTGTTGCTAGTGCCCAAGATGTGCGATCTTGCCACATTTTCTGGAGCGTGGGTGCTATATAGGTGCGGTGGTTCAGTATACATGCTAGTGCTGGATAGGGAGGTGTTCTATATAAGTGCATGTGCCATATAGTTGCGGAGTTCCACTTTTTTGAGGCTAGAGTGCCGTATTGTTGCTAGTGCCCAAGATGTGCGATCTTGCCACATTTTCTGGAGCGTGGGTGCTATATAGGTGCGGTGGTTCAGTATACATGCTAGTGCTGGATAGGGAGGTGTTCTATATAAGTGTATGTGCCATATAGTTGCGGAGTTCCACTTTTTTGAGGCTAGAGTGCCGTATTGTTGCTAGTGCCCAAGATGTGCGATCTTGCCACATTTTCTGGAGCGTGGGTGCTATATAGGTGCGGTGGTTCAGTATACATGCCAGTGCTGGATAGGGAGGTGTTCTATATAAGTGCAGGTGCCATATAGTTGCGGAGTTCCACTTTTTTGAGGCTAGAGTGCCGTATTGTTGCTAGTGCCCAAGATGTGCGATCTTGCCACATTTTCTGGAGCGTGGGTGCTATATAGGTGCGGTGGTTCAGTATACATACTAGTGCTGGATAGGGAGGTGTTCTATATAAGTGCATGTGCCATATAGTTGCGGAGTTCCACTTTTTTGAGGCTAGAGTGCCGTATTGTTGCTAGTGCCCAAGATGTGCGATCTTGCCACATTTTCTGGAGCGTGGGTGCTATATAGGTGCGGTGGTTCAGTATACATGCCAGTGCTGGATAGGGAGGTGTTCTATATAAGTGCATGTGCCATATAGTTGCGGAGTTCCACTTTTTTGAGGCTAGAGTGCCGTATTGTTGCTAGTGCCCAAGATGTGCGATCTTGCCACATTTTCAGGAGCGTGGGTGCTATATAGGTGCGGTGGTTCAGTATACATGCCAGTGCTGGATAGGGAGGTGTTCTATATAAGTGCAGGTGCCATATAGTTGCGGAGTTCCACTTTTTTGAGGCTAGAGTGCCGTATTGTTGCTAGTGCCCAAGATGTGCGATCTTGCCACATTTTCTGGAGCGTGGGTGCTATATAGGTGCGGTGGTTCAGTATACATGCTAGTGCTGGATAGGGAGGTGTTCTATATAAGTGCATGTTCCTTATAGTTGCGGAGTTCCACTTTTTGAGGCTAGAGTGCCGTATTGTTGCTAGTGCCCAAGATGTGCGATCTTGCCACATTTTCTGGAGCGTGGGTGCTATATAGGTGCGGTGGTTCAGTATACATGCTAGTGCTGGATAGGGAGGTGTTCTATATAAGTGCATGTGCTATATAGTTGCGGAGCTCCACTTTTTTGAGGCTAGAGTGCCGTATTGTTGCTAGTGCCCAAGATGTGCGATCTTGCCACATTTTCTGGAGCGTGGGTGCTATATAGGTGCGGTGGTTCAGTATACATGCCAGTGCTGGATAGGGAGGTGTTCTATATAAGTGCAGGTGCCATATAGTTGCGGAGTTCCACTTTTTTGAGGCTAGAGTGCCGTATTGTTGCTAGTGCCCAAGATGTGCGATCTTGCCACATTTTCTGGAGCGTGGGTGCTATATAGGTGCGGTGGTTCAGTATACATGCCAGTGCTGGATAGGGAGGTGTTCTATATAAGTGCATGTGCCATATAGTTGCGGAGTTCCACTTTTTTGAGGCTAGAGTGCCGTATTGTTGCTAGTGCCCAAGATGTGCGATCTTGCCACATTTTCTGGAGCGTGGGTGCTATATAGGTCCGGTGGTTCAGTATACATACTAGTGCTGGATAGGGAGGTGTTCTATATAAGTGCATGTGCCATATAGTTGCGGAGTTCCACTTTTTTGAGGCTAGAGTGCCGTATTGTTGCTAGTGCCCAAGATGTGCGATCTTGCCACATTTTCTGGAGCGTGGGTGCTATATAGGTGCGGTGGTTCAGTATACATGCCAGTGCTGGATAGGGAGGTGTTCTATATAAGTGCATGTGCCATATAGTTGCGGAGTTCCACTTTTTTGAGGCTAGAGTGCCGTATTGTTGCTAGTGCCCAAGATGTGCGATCTTGCCACATTTTCAGGAGCGTGGGTGCTATATAGGTGCGGTGGTTCAGTATACATGCCAGTGCTGGATAGGGAGGTGTTCTATATAAGTGCAGGTGCCATATAGTTGCGGAGTTCCACTTTTTTGAGGCTAGAGTGCCGTATTGTTGCTAGTGCCCAAGATGTGCGATCTTGCCACATTTTCTGGAGCGTGGGTGCTATATAGGTGCGGTGGTTCAGTATACATGCTAGTGCTGGATAGGGAGGTGTTCTATATAAGTGCATGTTCCTTATAGTTGCGGAGTTCCACTTTTTTGAGGCTAGAGTGCCGTATTGTTGCTAGTGCCCAAGATGTGCGATCTTGCCACATTTTCTGGAGCGTGGGTGCTATATAGGTGCGGTGGTTCAGTATACATGCTAGTGCTGGATAGGGAGGTGTTCTATATAAGTGCATGTGCTATATAGTTGCGGAGCTCCACTTTTTTGAGGCTAGAGTGCCGTATTGTTGCTAGTGCCCAAGATGTGCGATCTTGCCACATTTTCTGGAGCGTGGGTGCTATATAGGTGCGGTGGTTCAGTATACATGCCAGTGCTGGATAGGGAGGTGTTCTATATAAGTGCAGGTGCCATATAGTTGCGGAGTTCCACTTTTTTGAGGCTAGAGTGCCGTATTGTTGCTAGTGCCCAAGATGTGCGATCTTGCCACATTTTCTGGAGCGTGGGTGCTATATAGGTGCGGTGGTTCAGTATACATGCCAGTGCTGGATAGGGAGGTGTTCTATATAAGTGCATGTGCCATATAGTTGCGGAGTTCCACTTTTTTGAGGCTAGAGTGCCGTATTGTTGCTAGTGCCCAAGATGTGCGATCTTGCCACATTTTCTGGAGCGTGGGTGCTATATAGGTCCGGTGGTTCAGTATACATACTAGTGCTGGATAGGGAGGTGTTCTATATAAGTGCATGTGCCATATAGTTGCGGAGTTCCACTTTTTTGAGGCTAGAGTGCCGTATTGTTGCTAGTGCCCAAGATGTGCGATCTAGCCACATTTTCAGGAGCGTGGGTGCTATATAGGTGCGGTGGTTCAGTATACATGCCAGTGCTGGATAGGGAGGTGTTCTATATAAGTGCAGGTGCCATATAGTTGCGGAGTTCCACTTTTTTGAGGCTAGAGTGCCGTATTGTTGCTAGTGCCCAAGATGTGCGATCTTGCCACATTTTCTGGAGCGTGGGTGCTATAGGTGCGGTGGTTCAGTATACATGCTAGTGCTGGATAGGGAGGTGTTCTATATAAGTGCATGTGCCATATAGTTGCGGAGTTCCACTTTTTTGAGGCTAGAGTGCCGTATTGTTGCTAGTGCCCAAGATGTGCGATCTTGCCACATTTTCTGGAGCGTGGGTGCTATATAGGTGCGGTGGTTCAGTATACATGCCAGTGCTGGATAGGGAGGTGTTCTATATAAGTGCATGTGCCATATAGTTGCGGAGTTCCACTTTTTTGAGGCTAGAGTGCCGTATTGTTGCTAGTGCCCAAGATGTGCGATCTTGCCAAATTTTCTGGAGCGTGGGTGCTATATAGGTGCGGTGGTTCAGTATACATGCTAGTGCTGGATAGGGAGGTGTTCTATATAAGTGCATGTGCCTTATAGTTGCGGAGTTCCACTTTTTTGAGGCTAGAGTGCCGTATTGTTGCTAGTGCCCAAGATGTGCGATCTTGCCACATTTTCTGGAGCGTGGGTGCTATATAGGTGCGGTGGTTCAGTATACATGCCAGTGCTGGATAGGGAGGTGTTCTATATAAGTGCATGTGCCATATAGTTGCGGAGTTCCACTTTTTTGAGGCTAGAGTGCCGTATTGTTGCTAGTGCCCAAGATGTGCGATCTTGCCACATTTTCTGGAGCGTGGGTGCTATATAGGTGCGGTGGTTCAGTATACATGCCAGTGCTGGATAGGGAGGTGTTCTATATAAGTGCATGTGCCATATAGTTGCGGAGTTCCACTTTTTTGAGGCTAGAGTGCCGTATTGTTGCTAGTGCCCAAGATGTGCGATCTTGCCACATTTTCTGGAGCGTGGGTGCTATATAGGTGCGGTGGTTCAGTATACATGCCAGTGCTGGATAGGGAGGTGTTCTATATAAGTGCAGGTGCCATATAGTTGCGGAGTTCCACTTTTTTTAGGCTAGAGTGCCGTATTGTTGCTAGTGCCCAAGATGTGCGATCTTGCCACATTTTCTGGAGCGTGGGTGCTATATAGGTGCGGTGGTTCAGTATACATGCCAGTGCTGGATAGGGAGGTGTTCTATATAAGTGCATGTGCCATATAGTTGCGGAGTTCCACTTTTTTGAGGCTAGAGTGCCGTATTGTTGCTAGTGCCCAAGATGTGCGATCTTGCCACATTTTCTGGAGCGTGGGTGCTATATAGGTGCGGTGGTTCAGTATACATGCCAGTGCTGGATAGGGAACGGTTCTATATAAGTGCATGTGCCATATAGTTGCGGAGTTCCACTTTTTTGAGGCTAGAGTGCCGTATTGTTGCTAGTGCCCAAGATGTGCGATCTTGCCACATTTTCTGGAGCGTGGGTGCTATATAGGTGCGGTGGTTCAGTATACATGCCAGTGCTGGATAGGGAGGTGTTCTATATAAGTGCATGTGCCATATAGTTGCGGAGTTCCACTTTTTTGAGGCTAGAGTGCCGTATTGTTGCTAGTGCCCAAGATGTGCGATCTTGCCACATTTTCTGGAGCGTGGGTGCTATATAGGTGCGGTGGTTCAGTATACATGCCAGTGCTGGATAGGGAGGTGTTCTATATAAGTGCATGTGCCATATAGTTGCGGAGTTCCACTTTTTTGAGGCTAGAGTGCCGTATTGTTGCTAGTGCCCAAGATGTGCGATCTTGCCACATTTTCTGGAGCGTGGGTGCTATATAGGTGCGGTGGTTCAGTATACATGCTAGTGCTGGATAGGGAGGTGTTCTATATAAGTGCATGTGCCTTATAGTTGCGGAGTTCCACTTTTTTGAGGCTAGAGTGCCGTATTGTTGCTAGTGCCCAAGATGTGCGATCTTGCCACATTTTCTGGAGCGTGGGTGCTATATAGGTGCGGTGGTTCAGTATACATGCCAGTGCTGGATAGGGAACGGTTCTATATAAGTGCATGTGCCATATAGTTGCGGAGTTCCACTTTTTTGAGGCTAGAGTGCCGTATTGTTGCTAGTGCCCAAGATGTGCGATCTTGCCACATTTTCTGGAGCGTGGGTGCTATATAGGTGCGGTGGTTCAGTATACATGCCAGTGCTGGATAGGGAGGTGTTCTATATAAGTGCATGTGCCATATAGTTGCGGAGTTCCACTTTTTTGAGGCTAGAGTGCCGTATTGTTGCTAGTGCCCAAGATGTGCGATCTTGCCACATTTTCTGGAGCGTGGGTGCTATATAGGTGCGGTGGTTCAGTATACATGCCAGTGCTGGATAGGGAGGTGTTCTATATAAGTGCATGTGCCATATAGTTGCGGAGTTCCACTTTTTTGAGGCTAGAGTGCCGTATTGTTGCTAGTGCCCAAGATGTGCGATCTTGCCACATTTTCTGGAGCGTGGGTGCTATATAGGTGCGGTGGTTCAGTATACATGCCAGTGCTGGATAGGGAGGTGTTCTATATAAGTGCATGTGCCATATAGTTGCGGAGTTCCACTTTTTTGAGGCTAGAGTGCCGTATTGTTGCTAGTGCCCAAGATGTGCGATCTTGCCACATTTTCTGGAGCGTGGGTGCTATATAGGTGCGGTGGTTCAGTATACATGCTAGTGCTGGATAGGGAGGTGTTCTATATAAGTGCATGTGCCTTATAGTTGCGGAGTTCCACTTTTTTGAGGCTAGAGTGCCGTATTGTTGCTAGTGCCCAAGATGTGCGATCTTGCCACATTTTCTGGAGCGTGGGTGCTATATAGGTGCGGTGGTTCAGTATACATGCTAGTGCTGGATAGGGAGGTGTTCTATATAAGTGCATGTGCCATATAGTTGCGGAGTTCCACTTTTTTGAGGCTAGAGTGCCGTATTGTTGCTAGTGCCCAAGATGTGCGATCTTGCCACATTTTCTGGAGCGTGGGTGCTATATAGGTGCGGTGGTTCAGTATACATGCCAGTGCTGGATAGGGAGGTGTTCTATATAAGTGCAGGTGCCATATAGTTGCGGAGTTCCACTTTTTTGAGGCTAGAGTGCCGTATTGTTGCTAGTGCCCAAGATGTGCGATCTTGCCACATTTTCTGGAGCGTGGGTGCTATATAGGTGCGGTGGTTCAGTATACATGCTAGTGCTGGATAGGGAGGTGTTCTATATAAGTGCATGTGCCTTATAGTTGCGGAGTTCCACTTTTTTGAGGCTAGAGTGCCGTATTGTTGCTAGTGCCCAAGATGTGCGATCTTGCCACATTTTCTGGAGCGTGGGTGCTATATAGGTGCGGTGGTTCAGTATACATGCTAGTGCTGGATAGGGAGGTGTTCTATATAAGTGCATGTGCCATATAGTTGCGGAGTTCCACTTTTTTGAGGCTAGAGTGCCGTATTGTTGCTAGTGCCCAAGATGTGCGATCTTGCCACATTTTCTGGAGCGTGGGTGCTATATAGGTGCGGTTGTTCAGTATACATGCCAGTGCTGGATAGGGAGGTGTTCTATATAAGTGCAGGTGCCATATAGTTGCGGAGTTCCACTTTTTTGAGGCTAGAGTGCCGTATTGTTGCTAGTGCCCAAGATGTGCGATCTTGCCACATTTTCTGGAGCGTGGGTGCTATATAGGTGCGGTGGTTCAGTATACTGTAGTATGCTCATATTAAAGTAAAGTAAAGTATTCATTATTTCGAATACCCACTGTACCGACGGTACTTAAAGAATACACACTGTAACACTTTGTTTCAGTGTTTACGTAACAATAAAGTCCCAGACATTCTGGGTGATCGTATTACGATTCACTCAAGAATGCCTCGAGCGACCCAAGTGCAGCGTCAGCATGTTCCCATGACTTGACGGCACTAATATACATGCATACACACATATATCTTCCCTCGCGCTCTCGCTGCCAACAGCGCTGAGCATATACATATTAACATATAAGAGATAAGAACACATAGTTCTGCCGCTCCGCTGCCGGCGTCACTGGCAGCGCAGCTCCGCGGCTTTTGGCTTACAAAAGCCCAAACCACAATTGTAAAATACAGAAGAGAACATAAATCACAATAAAACAGATCGGAGGGTTGAGCCCCAACGATCCATCCAAAAGGATTGAACATTTCATTTTACATGGCGACCGTGACAGGATTCGATATGTCCTACGCGATGGATCAATCTAAGGATTGAGAAAAAAAAAAGAGAGAAATTTTTTTTCAAAAAAAGTGTTAAAATTATGGCCGAAAAAAAAAAATATAATACTATGTGATTTTGTTTTAAAAAATCGGACCAAGTCAAAAGAAAATTGATGAATTGGAAAAACTATTGAAATAGTGTTGTCCCCAGTGCCAGTGCCAAGAAAAAAAAAACCCAGCAGAAAACCAAACCAGCCGTTTCGCCAGACCCATGCACGACTGCCGACGATATTACGCACAAACCCATGTTGCATTATAATTTATACCCTTAAATTTGGCGGCTACAATGCGGCCAGGAATATATAATACCCAAGGAGATTTAACAGCCCGCGCTACAAAGAGCGTACACGCAATATAAAAACCTGTGCGAAGACCAGCACCGGCCCCACCAGACCCAGCAAGTACCAATAATATAAGTGCGAGTGGCATTGGACCGCCCCTTGCACCGTCGATGGACCAACAGGCCAATAATATAAGTGCGAGTGGCATAGGACCGCCCCTTGCACCGTCGATGGACCAACAGATTCTGCTCCTACTGAGCAAAGGGATGCACTCAGCCTACAAGAGGCTTTAAAAGTGTACCCAAACGATGGACCTCGCCCACTCACAATAGCTGAGTACCGGGCACGACAAAAAAAGGAGACACCAACCAACCCCCACCAACAAAGGATCAACTTCGCACTGGTGCGAAGTAACGCAATTGAGCTGCAGAAATGCCATGCCTCATATTGCCAATAATTATAATATTCTATCTCGAGTTGAAGCACCCTTAAAGTGCAACTTGAAAATACTAACCTCTGTTAGGCTATTACTAAAACCATGTGATCGATATTGAATTATATAATGAAAAACCTGTAAATCGATCACATGTCCCTTAACATTTTTTTTCTTCCTTCATTTTGATCAAATATATATAAAAAAAAAAATTTATATTGATGAAATTTTAAAGAGTAAAAAAAAAAAGGAAGGGTATATAGATATGTGTGTCCATGAAAAAAAAAAAAAGATTTTTAATAATTTTTTTTTATTATTGAAAAGAATAAATGAATAGCAAATTATAAAAAAAAAAAAATTTAGATAGAGTTTAAAAACGAACATAGAGGACTTGGCAATGACAAAGGAGGAATATCAGACCAAAGTATATCAATAAAAAAAAAAAAAATACACTAAAACAAAAAAAAAGGGAAGACTAACCTAAATGTGACCTAGTAGATAATGTATCAGGACAACTGCAAAAACTCTAAAAAAAAAAATAGTACAAAAAAAAAATATAAAAACTTCAAAATGCATTGGTGTGTGTGTCCCGTTCGTGTAATCGCCGACGCGCCAGGTCCCTACCTCAGCCCCGTGCCACACGGAACCGCCTCCTCTCCGTCCCCGACCCAGTCATCAGTGGGTAGACGGGCATCGGTAGCACCAGCTCCGGGTCAGGCCAAGGCCGACTTCCAACACGGCCAATGGCCAATGGACAATACGGTCCATCAGTCCATCAGATGGTAAAGCACAAGCAGCACGCTCTCGTGAGCGGCGCCCCCTCGTCGCCCTCCGCCCTAAGGGGCTTGCGCGCTGAGAACGGCCGGCGGTGGCACTGCGGTACGGTCCGAGTCTGGCTGGACAGGATAGGCACAACCGTATCGGACCGGACCATAATGGATGAGGTGCATCCACAAAAATAACCATAGAGATGTTTAAGGCAAATTCTAAATGAACAAAAGTATAAACCAAAAACAATTGTAACGAGAAACAAACGAATTCAAAAATATGAGCAATATGAGCAACAACCCCTATAAAGGCAAAGAGCAAAAACTATCCAGTCCCACATGATGCGGACAGCGCTAGACGATTTATTGCATTTTGCAATTATTATAGACGTTTTATTAAAAACTTCGCCGACTATTCCCGGCACATAACTAGATTATGTAAAAAGAATGTCCCCTTTGAGTGGTCAACTGAATGTCAAAATGCATTCCAATATTTAAAAGATAAACTTATGGAACCCACTCTGTTACAGTACCCAGATTTTCAGAAAGAATTTTGCATAATCACCGATGCTAGTAAACAAGCATGTGGAGCGGTTTTAACTCAAAACCATAACGGACTCCAACTCCCATTAGCATATGCATCACGTTCATTCACAAAAGGTGAAAGTAACAAAAGTACTACAGAACAGGAATTAGCAGCAATTCATTGGGCAATTACCCATTTTCGACCATATATCTATGGTAAACACTTTACAGTAAAAACGGATCACAGACCACTAACATACCTATTTTCAATGGTCAAGCCTAGCTCAAAACTCACACGCATGCGGCTCGAATTAGAAGAATACGACTTTACAGTCGAGTATCTAAAGGGTAAAGATAATCATGTAGCAGATGCGTTATCAAGAATAACCATCACAGACCTGAAAAACATACAAAAAACAAATAAAGTCCTGAAAGTCACTACCAGGCAACACAGTAGACAGAAATCCTGCGCAGGAAAAGAAAAAATAGAATTGCCTAGGCAATCTCTAACAAAAGCTTCAAAGCCCAACGTATATGAAGTCATCAACAATGACGAAGTACGTAAAGTAGTGACCTTGCATGTAAATAATAATTTATGTTTTTTCAAACATGGAAAAAAAATTACTGCAAGATATGATGTTAGCGATTTGTATACTAATGGAACCCTTGACTTAGGTCAGTTTTTCCAAAGGCTTGAAACGCTAGCCGGTAAACAAAAAATCAGCCAACTCAAAGTGGCACCGTGGGAAAATATCTTTGAATACATTTCAATAGATAATTTTAAAAATATGGGCAATAAAATATTACGAACAATAAGAGTAGCGCTACTCAACCCGGTGACCCTAATTAAAAATGAAAAAGAAAAAGAAGCAATACTGTCTACATTACATGATGATCCCATACAAGGAGGACATACAGGCATAACAAAAACCTTGGCCAAGGTCAAAAGACATTATTTTTGGAAAGGTATGACTAAAGAAATAACCAATTACATACGAAAATGTCCAAAATGCCAAAAAGCTAAAGTAACCAAGCACACAATAACTCCATTGACTATTACAGAAACACCATACATGGCTTTTGATAGGGTAATAGTGGATACGATCGGTCCACTTCCTAAATCAGAACAAGGAAATGAATATGCAGTCACCTTAATATGTGACCTGACAAAATACCTTGTTGCCATACCTATTAGAAACAAAAGTGCAAATACAGTAGCTAAAGCTATTTTTGAAAATTTTATTCTAAAGTACGGTCCAATGAAGACGTTCATTACGGACATGGGAACAGAATATAAAAATTCAATAATTGAAGACTTATGTAAAAATCTAAACATCAAAAACATAACTTCTACTGCACATCATCACCAGACTGTAGGAACCGTGGAGCGAAGCCACAGAACATTTAACGAGTTCATACGCTCATACATCTCAGCTGACAAATCAGATTGGGATGTATGGCTGCAATACTTCGTATATTGTTTTAATACAACCCCCTCTATGGCACATGATTATTGTCCATATGAGCTAGTTTTCGGTAAGACTTCAAACTTACCAGTTCAATTTAATACTATAGATAGAATAGCACCCCTATATAACATAGATGATTACTCTAAAGAGAGTAAATATAGATTAGAAATAGCATATAAACGAGCAAGGATTATGCTCGAGGAGCATAAAATTAAAAATAAACAGCTCTATGACTTAAAGTTAAAAGATTTAAATTTAGCTGTAGGAGATAAAGTTTTATTGAAAAATGAAACAGGACATAAGCTAGATTTTAAATATATAGGACCATATAGAGTAGAAAGTATCGGAGAAAGAGATAACGTCATAATCTCCGATAATAAAAACAAAACTCAGAAAGTACATAAGGATAGGTTAAAGATTTGCAATTATTAATAATTTTTTAGTATGGCCATACATAAATATAAACCATAAAAATATACTAGTTGCGGAGTTCCACTTTTTTGAGGCTAGAGTGCCGTATTGTTGCTAGTGCCCAAGATGTGCGATCTTGCCACATTTTCTGGAGCGTGGGTGCTATATAGGTGCGGTGGTTCAGTATACATGCCAATGCTGGATAGGGAGGTGTTCTATATAAGTGCATGTGCCATATAGTTGCGGAGTTCCACTTTTTTGAGGCTAGAGTGCCGTATTGTTGCTAGTGCCCAAGATGTGCGATCTTGCCACATTTTCTGGAGCGTGGGTGCTATATAGGTGCGGTGGTTCAGTATACATGCTAGTGCTGGATAGGGAGGTGTTCTATATAAGTGCATGTGCCTTATAGTTGCGGAGTTCCACTTTTTTGAGGCTAGAGTGCCGTATTGTTGCTAGTGCCCAAGATGTGCGATCTTGCCACATTTTCTGGAGCGTGGGTGCTATATAGGTGCGGTGGTTCAGTATACATGCTAGTGCTGGATAGGGAGGTGTTCTATATAAGTGCATGTGCCATATAGTTGCGGAGTTCCACTTTTTTGAGGCTAGAGTGCCGTATTGTTGCTAGTGCCCAAGATGTGCGATCTTGCCACATTTTCTGGAGCGTGGGTGCTATATAGGTGCGGTTGTTCAGTATACATGCCAGTGCTGGATAGGGAGGTGTTCTATATAAGTGCAGGTGCCATATAGTTGCGGAGTTCCACTTTTTTGAGGCTAGAGTGCCGTATTGTTGCTAGTGCCCAAGATGTGCGATCTTGCCACATTTTCTGGAGCGTGGGTGCTATATAGGTGCGGTGGTTCAGTATACATGCTAGTGCTGGATAGGGAGGTGTTCTATATAAGTGCATGTGCCTTATAGTTGCGGAGTTCCACTTTTTTGAGGCTAGAGTGCCGTATTGTTGCTAGTGCCCAAGATGTGCGATCTTGCCACATTTTCTGGAGCGTGGGTGCTATATAGGTGCGGTGGTTCAGTATACATGCCAATGCTGGATAGGGAGGTGTTCTATATAAGTGCATGTGCCATATAGTTGCGGAGTTCCACTTTTTTGAGGCTAGAGTGCCGTATTGTTGCTAGTGCCCAAGATGTGCGATCTTGCCACATTTTCTGGAGCGTGGGTGCTATATAGGTGCGGTGGTTCAGTATACATGCCAGTGCTGGATAGGGAGGTGTTCTATATAAGTGCAGGTGCCATATAGATGCGGAGTTCCACTTTTTTGAGGCTAGAGTGCCGTATTGTTGCTAGTGCCCAAGATGTGCGATCTTGCCACATTTTCTGGAGCGTGGGTGCTATATAGGTGCGGTGGTTCAGTATACATGCTAGTGCTGGATAGGGAGGTGTTCTATATAAGTGCATGTGCCATATAGTTGCGGAGTTCCACTTTTTTGAGGCTAGAGTGCCGTATTGTTGCTAGTGCCCAAGATGTGCGATCTTGCCACATTTTCTGGAGCGTGGGTGCTATATAGGTGCGGTGGTTCAGTATACATGCCAGTGCTGGATAGGGAGGTGTTCTATATAAGTGCATGTGCCATATAGTTGCGGAGTTCCACTTTTTTGAGGCTAGAGTGCCGTATTGTTGCTAGTGCCCAAGATGTGCGATCTTGCCACATTTTCTGGAGCGTGGGTGCTATATAGGTGCGGTGGTTCAGTATACATGCCAGTGCTGGATAGGGAGGTGTTCTATATAAGTGCAGGTGCCATATAGATGCGGAGTTCCACTTTTTTGAGGCTAGAGTGCCGTATTGTTGCTAGTGCCCAAGATGTGCGATCTTGCCACATTTTCTGGAGCGTGGGTGCTATATAGGTGCGGTGGTTCAGTATACATGCCAGTGCTGGATAGGGAGGTGTTCTATATAAGTGCATGTGCCATATAGTTGCGGAGTTCCACTTTTTTGAGGCTAGAGTGCCGTATTGTTGCTAGTGCCCAAGATGTGCGATCTTGCCACATTTTCTGGAGCGTGGGTGCTATATAGGTGCGGTGGTTCAGTATACATGCCAGTGCTGGATAGGGAGGTGTTCTATATAAGTGCAGGTGCCATATAGTTGCGGAGTTCCACTTTTTTGAGGCTAGAGTGCCGTATTGTTGCTAGTGCCCAAGATGTGCGATCTTGCCACATTTTCTGGAGCGTGGGTGCTATATAGGTGCGGTGGTTCAGTATACATGCTAGTGCTGGATAGGGAGGTGTTCTATATAAGTGCATGTGCCTTATAGTTGCGGAGTTCCACTTTTTTGAGGCTAGAGTGCCGTATTGTTGCTAGTGCCCAAGATGTGCGATCTTGCCACATTTTCTGGAGCGTGGGTGCTATATAGGTGCGGTGGTTCAGTATACATGCTAGTGCTGGATAGGGAGGTGTTCTATATAAGTGCATGTGCCATATAGTTGCGGAGTTCCACTTTTTTGAGGCTAGAGTGCCGTATTGTTGCTAGTGCCCAAGATGTGCGATCTTGCCACATTTTCTGGAGCGTGGGTGCTATATAGGTGCGGTGGTTCAGTATACATGCTAGTGCTGGATAGGGAGGTGTTCTATATAAGTGCATGTGCCTTATAGTTGCGGAGTTCCACTTTTTTGAGGCTAGAGTGCCGTATTGTTGCTAGTGCCCAAGATGTGCGATCTTGCCACATTTTCTGGAGCGTGGGTGCTATATAGGTGCGGTGGTTCAGTATACATGCTAGTGCTGGATAGGGAGGTGTTCTATATAAGTGCATGTGCCTTATAGTTGCGGAGTTCCACTTTTTTGAGGCTAGAGTGCCGTATTGTTGCTAGTGCCCAAGATGTGCGATCTTGCCACATTTTCTGGAGCGTGGGTGCTATATAGGTGCGGTGGTTCAGTATACATGCCAATGCTGGATAGGGAGGTGTTCTATATAAGTGCATGTGCCATATAGTTGCGGAGTTCCACTTTTTTGAGGCTAGAGTGCCGTATTGTTGCTAGTGCCCAAGATGTGCGATCTTGCCACATTTTCTGGAGCGTGGGTGCTATATAGGTGCGGTGGTTCAGTATACATGCCAGTGCTGGATAGGGAGGTGTTCTATATAAGTGCAGGTGCCATATAGATGCGGAGTTCCACTTTTTTGAGGCTAGAGTGCCGTATTGTTGCTAGTGCCCAAGATGTGCGATCTTGCCACATTTTCTGGAGCGTGGGTGCTATATAGGTGCGGTGGTTCAGTATACATGCTAGTGCTGGATAGGGAGGTGTTCTATATAAGTGCATGTGCCATATAGTTGCGGAGTTCCACTTTTTTGAGGCTAGAGTGCCGTATTGTTGCTAGTGCCCAAGATGTGCGATCTTGCCACATTTTCTGGAGCGTGGGTGCTATATAGGTGCGGTGGTTCAGTATACATGCCAGTGCTGGATAGGGAGGTGTTCTATATAAGTGCATGTGCCATATAGTTGCGGAGTTCCACTTTTTTGAGGCTAGAGTGCCGTATTGTTGCTAGTGCCCAAGATGTGCGATCTTGCCACATTTTCTGGAGCGTGGGTGCTATATAGGTGCGGTGGTTCAGTATACATGCTAGTGCTGGATAGGGAGGTGTTCTATATAAGTGCATGTGCCTTATAGTTGCGGAGTTCCACTTTTTTGAGGCTAGAGTGCCGTATTGTTGCTAGTGCCCAAGATGTGCGATCTTGCCACATTTTCTGGAGCGTGGGTGCTATATAGGTGCGGTGGTTCAGTATACAAGTTATCCGATCCAGCCGGATACCCCTCCCTCTGCATTTGGTTCTCGACCCTACAGCGGGTCAATGAGCTTAAACACCTTCATATGAACCAAATACAGCACATGCCTCGTCGCGTAATAGAACACGAGAGTTGCAGCGTTGACGGAAACACTTGCCCAGACGGCCCAACAACAACCATGGGGCCGTGGAACGTGGGAAACTGCCGCTGCTCAACATAACACCGGCGCGTGTGCCATGTCAGCAGATTAATGCACCGGCGACTGCGCAGCCGGCGGCCGGGGACTTAATATTAAGACTTTCAATTTTATGTAAATTTAGATTCTCTTAGACCTCCAACGAGGAACAATAAATCTCGCTTCGACGAGTAAATAATAAATACTACAATAAACGTCGATTCTATTTAATCTAACTGGCGCCCAACGGAATTTTATCCAACGCGAGTAATTATTTAGTAAAAATTCGTAAGCTAACGCTTCGGGCTTAACGAAAATAAAAGAAACATAAAAAGTGCTTACCCAACTCGAGGTTCTACTACTAAATTAGCGAGCTAACGCCGCAAGTGTAATAAACAACAAGTGAGGTGAAATAAATAAATAAACCTACATTTAAAGGAGCTGAAGGGCAATCCCTCGCTCCCGGCATCAACATCTACGAAGGAAAAATAGGCTGAAGGGCAATCCCTCGCCTCAAAAAACCAAACAACAAGCTGAAGGGCAATCCCTCGCTGAAGGTGAAAAAAAAACCACACCCGGAAGAAGCTGAAGGGCAATCCCTCGCTCCCGGCATCAACGTCTACGAAAGGAAAAGCAGGCTGAAGGGCAATCCCTCGCCTCAAAAATTAAAACCAACAAGCTGAAGGGTGATCCCTCGCTTCCCTCATCGCCACCCACAAAGGAATTAATAATTAATCAAAGGAAACTAATAATTAAGTCAAATAAAACACGGTATAAACCGCAGAAAACCATGTAAGTGAGCTCTTTTTATAAAATTTTATTCAAGCATTTTGGGTAATCGCGACCCAATAAAAATAAAATAATACTGAGTGGTCAGCTGAGATATTTAAAATCAAAATCAAATTCATTAAAAAAAAAAAAAAAAATAAAAAAAAAAATACAATAAAATAAGAAGTGGCTAATGGGCGATAGCCCTAACAGTTCCAATAGTGACCTCAAGTCCTTTAAGCGGTCTGATAGCTTAGTTTCACTGTGTGGGGACCTGCAAGACCCAGGGGATAGCAAGCAAGAACAATCCGATAGCGACGATAGTTTACGTTTGTGTCTTAGTGGCCTCCGTTTGACTGAAAGCCACGAACGTTCCCCGGACATCATGGATCCGGCAACTTTCGCAGCAGCTATAGAGGCCGCACTGCAAAATCAGGCCTCGCGGTTTGAGACCAGGTTACAGCAATTACAAGCCGAGATTGCTCAGTTGAGCACAGGTACGCCTGCCCCGAAAGTTGAAGCGTATAAGGAGATAGAAATAAATCCCGATGTCCAGTGTGATCAGCCATTGGACATGGTTAAGTCCGTCCCCGAGTTCGACGGCAAACAGGAAAATTATGTGGCTTGGCGCCAGGCAGCGCTGGCGGCCTATAAAACTTTCGAGCCCTATGAGGGCAGCGCTAGACATTACATGGCGACAGGCATCATCAGGAATAAAATAAAAGGTGCCGCAAATAACGTCCTGTCATCCTTCAATACAGTCCTAAATTTCAAGGCAATTTTGAATAGATTGGATAGTTCGTATTCCGACAAAACTCCAGTGAGCGTGATACAACAAAAACTGGCCACCATGCGGCAGGGAAACCTGTCCTTGGCGGAATACTATGACGAGATTGAGAAGCAGCTCTCTCTCATTACCAACAAAAACATAATGGTCCATAATGCGGTCGCAGCGGGCATTCTAAACGAGAAAGCTAGGGACGACGCTTTAGACGTATTCGTTTCAGGCTTAAGAAGAACATTGAAAACAGCAGTATTTCCGGCAAGACCGAAAGATCTGCAGACCGCTCTGGCCCTTGCCGAAGCGGCGGAATCCAGCGAGGATCGCAGCGTTTTGGCTGCAAATTACGCTAGGGCCATGGAGGAAAAGGCCCAAAAAACGGGCCAGCGCCAAACTCAAGCGCAACTCCAGGGCAATTTTAGGCAAACTAGAGCTGTGGACTCCTATAAAAGTCCCCATTACGACAAAAGGCAAGACGCGTCGATCGCCCAGCAGGGAAGATCCAACCAACGATCCAATAGCGGCAGGACTCGGGCCCAGGGCCCGGAGCCCATGGATGTAGATCCTTCTTCTTCCAAACTCAGACTGCCCACTGCTTACCAAAAACCTTTCGGGTCGGGTGGACGCAATCAAAATTTTACGAGGAAAACAAACGCGTCAGAGCGCACCTCGAGAAATTGGCAGCAGAGGATAGAGCACACTACAACCGGGGACAACCAGACCGACACGGCCTACAATGGGGCTGCGGCCGAAGCTGTCGCTGAGATAGAAGCGGAGGGCGAATTAGAGTACGAGAGCGACTCAGTGAATTTTTTAGGGGAAGATCCCTGCTGCCATTCGTTTGGCGGAAAATAGCAGGGATTAATATGAAGCTTCTCATAGACACGGGTGCGTCAAAGAATTACATCAAGCCGTGTAAATGGCTTCGCGGCGTCATCCCTGTCGAGACACCCTTTCCCGTCTATTCAATCAACGGGACAAATGAAATTTCGAAGAAATGCCTCCTGTCAATATTCGGCAAGACCTCCCCATTTTTTTTGTTAGAATCATTATCATCATTTGACGGCATCATTGGCCTTGACCTGCTATCGCAGGTAGGGGCGACATTGTGCTTAAAGAGCGGTACACTCAGATTCGGTAACACGACTGAGGTAATCAAATTCCACAAGTGCATAGACGTCAACCACACAAACGTTATTGACGTCGATGCTCCCCCAGCCATAAGGGCGGACTTTATAAAAATGTTAAATAAGAGGAGTAAGGCATTTGCCGACCCTAACGGGGCTCTGCCTTATAATACTTCGGTCGTGGCCACTATCCGCACTGTGGACGACGAACCAATTTACTCCAAGCTGTACCCGTACCCTATGGGTGTAGCTGATTTTGTCGAATCAGAGGTCAAGAGCCTTTTGAAAGACAAAATCATTCGCAAATCCAGATCGCCATATAATAATCCTATATGGGTGGTCGACAAAAAAGGCACTGATGAAGCGGGCAATAAGAAGAAACGTCTCGTAATGGAATTTCGGAAGCTCAATCAAAAAACAGTGGCCGACAAATACCCGATGCCAAGCATCTCAATGATCTTAGCAAACTTGGGTACTGCCAGATACTTCACAACACTGGACTTGAAGTCTGGATACCACCAAATAACCTTGGCGGAGCGCGACCGAGAAAAGACTTCCTTTTCCGTAAATGGAGGGAAGTACGAGTTTTGCCGACTGCCCTTTGGTCTACGAAATGCAGGTAGCATTTTCCAGAGAGCAATCGATGATGTTTTGCGCGAACAAATCGGCAAAACATGCTACGTCTATGTCGATGACGTAATTATTTTCTCCAAGTCTCAAGACGACCATGTTAAACACGTCGACTGGGTGCTGAAAAGCCTCTATGACGCCAACATGAGAGTCGCTCGAGAGAAGTCCAATTTTTTTAAGACAAGCGTGGAATACCTCGGCTTTATTGTGACTAACGAAGGCACGAGGACGGACCCTGAGAAGGTGAAGGCCATCCAGGAGTACGTCGAGCCAACAACGTTGTTCGGCCTAAGGTCGTTCTTGGGCCTGGCAAGTTACTACAGATGCTTCGTTAAAGATTTCGCGTCAATTGCCCGACCGCTTTCTGATATTTTAAAAGGGGAAAATGGGTCCATCAGCAAATACAAATCAAAAAAAACCACTATAATTTTGAGCGAGGTCCAACGACACGCCTTTCAGAAATTAAGGAACATTCTGGCATCAGAAAACGTAATATTGATGTACCCAGATTACAAAAAACCGTTCGACCTAACGACCGACGCCTCTGCCTATGGCATCGGGGCGGTCCTTTCACAAGGCGGCCGCCCAATAACTATGATTTCAAGGACACTAAAGAAAGGTGAGCGTCACTACGCTACCAATGAACGCGAGCTTTTAGCAATTGTGTGGGCCTTGGGGAAGCTTCGTCACTACATTTACGGAGTCAGGGACATTAATGTGTTCACTGACCACCAGCCACTCACGTTTGCGGTTTCCGAAGGAAACCCTAACTCTAAAATAAAACGCTGGAAGGCACGCATTGACGAGCTCGGTGCCAAGCTTTTCTATAAGCCAGGCAAAGAAAACCATGTCGCAGACGCATTGTCTCGACAAAACATCAATGCATTGGAAGACAGCGCGCCACCATCTGACGCAGCGACAATACACAGCGAAGCGTCTTTGACTTACACGATAGAAACGACAGACAAACCTGTCAATTGTTTTAGGAATCAAATCGTCTTAGAAGCGGCGCGTTTTCCTCTAAAGCAGATGTTTATTCTTTTCGGGGAAAAAACGCGACACATAATAAATTTTACGGACAAAAATGCGCTCACTGGGGTCGTGAAGACCTCAGTAAACCCTACGGTTGTAAACGCAATCCACTGCGATTTTCCGACTCTAGCCTGCATTCAGCATGAGCTAGTACGCGCCTTTCCGTCGACCAAGTTCTGGCATTGCAAGAATCTGGTCACAGACATTTTCAATGAAAATGAAAGAAAGGAGATTGTCACAATCGAACACAATCGAGCACATAGAGCTGCTCAGGAAAACGTAAAACAGGTCTTGGCCGATTACTATTTCCCAAAAATGACTAAACTCGCAAGCGAGGTAGTCATGAATTGCAGGATTTGTTCTAGAGCAAAGTACGATAGGCATCCAAAAAAACAGGAGCTGGGACCAACGCCAGTCCCTTCGTTCACTGGAGAAATGCTTCACGTCGACATTTTTTCAACAGATAGGAAGTACTTCCTAACATGCGTGGACAAATTCTCGAAATTTGCCATCGTACAACCGATAGCTTCCCGCACGATTGCGGATATAAAGGCTCCACTCTTGCAACTTATGAACATTTTCCCCAGCACTAGACAAATATATTGCGACAATGAACCATCGCTCAATTCAGAAACCATCAGGTCACTTCTGCGAGACAATTTCGGAGCCCACATTGTGAATGCTCCTCCCCTCCACAGCACTTCAAACGGCCAAGTTGAAAGATTCCATAGTACTCTGTTGGAAATCGCGAGATGCCTCAAGATAGCGAAGGGAATCGTCGACACAGTCGACCTTTTCCTCCAGGCAACAGTGGAGTACAACAGGTCGGTACACTCGGTAACCAACAAGAAGCCGATCGATATTTTAAACGCCGCTGCAGCAGAATTTCACAGCGAGGTACAGAACAGGGTACGGAAAGCTCAGATTGTGCAGAACAATCGAGCCAACCGATCGCGTCAGAACAGAGTTTTTAGAGTAGGTGATAAGGTATTAATGAAAACCAACAGACGCCTCGGAAATAAACTAACCCCGTTGTACGTGGAAGAAACGGTAGAAGCGGACTTGGGGACAACGGTCCTAATTAGGGGGAGGGTTGTGCACAAAGACAATCTTAGGTAATGCCCCTATGCCCATACGTGAGCGTTCCACTCAGCCGACTATTTCATACTTAGAGACTCGATCACAGATTACCAAGCAACCTTTTCTTTCATTCCTTAGGTTGTTTCACATGATAATCCTTCTGGTGGCCTTGGTAAACGCTCGCATAACAGACTACTCACATTCTGACTACGTACCGATATTGGACGGCGACATACTCGTATGGGACGAAATAAATTACCTTAGGCATTCGACAAACTTAACGGATTACGAACGAATGGCGGACGAGACCGCAAATTTGACCGAGATGTTTCCACAGTCGCACATGCGAAAACTACTAGTGGTGGATACCGACCATATCCGAAATATGTTAGCCACGATTAGCGTGCACCACAGAGTTGCTAGGAGCCTAAACATCCTGGGCTCGGTCTTAAAGGTGGTAGCCGGAACTCCGGACGCGGACGACTTAGAAAAGATACGAATAAACGAGGCCCAACTTATTGAATCGAATAACAGGCAGATAAGCATAAATTCTAAGTCTCAGGAGCAAATCAACCGCTTAACAGACTCAGTCAATAAATTGCTAGAGGCAGCAAAGGGAAAGCAAATTGACTCGGCTCACCTGTACGAGACCTTGCTGGCTAGGAACAGAATGTTGGCATCCGAACTAAGTAATCTCATGCTCACCATTTCCCTCGCAAAAGTTAACGTAATCAATCCGGTCATATTAGACCATGATGACTTGAATTCTATTTTCTCTAATCAGCTCACCAATGTTATCGTAACTAACATTTTAGAAGTATCTAAAATCAAAGTTTTTCAATCAAATAGCATAATACACTTTGTCATTCAATTCCCTAAGATTAAGTACATTTGCAAAAAGATAACTATTTTCCCGGTCGCCCACAACGGCACCGTCCTTCGACTTGACGATAACATCGTCGCCGACTGCAACGACCAGATAGTAACAGTGTCGGACTGCAAACAGACGACCACGACAACATTCTGCGAAACGTCGACAAAGGACTCCTGTGCCCAAGGATTATATTCTGGTGGCGTGGCCCACTGCCAGTCGCAACCCAGCCACCTCAGCGCCATCACACTGGTCGACGACGGGATCATTATCATCAACGATCACCCAGCAGCAGTAAGTTTCGACGGCAGCGCGACGCTCAACATTTCAGGGACGCATCTAATCACATTCAACGATTATGCCGTCATAAATGGTTCACGCTATCAGAACCGCAAAAACGTTCAGAGCCGATACCCAGGAGTTGCATCTTCACCCTTGCTAAATGTTACCGAGCATAAAAGGGTGCTGAGCCTGCCATTCCTCCACCAGTTGAGCGAGGAGAACCTCAACTTCATCAAGGAGATAAAGGAAGAGGTGTCCTCACGTTCCAGACCAATCTTTGCATTCTGCCTAGGACTAGGTATTTGTGGCCTAGTATGTGGCATGGCCATGCTCAGACTATATTTGACGAAGAAGCGCGACGCCCGGCAAATCAATGGATTAATGGCAAGACTAAGTGCGCCGGGGACGGCGACTGCTCAAGGGGGGGAGTAGTTATCCGATCCAGCCGGATACCCCTCCCTCTGCATTTGGTTCTCGACCCTACAGCGGGTCAATGAGCTTAAACACCTTCATATGAACCAAATACAGCACATGCCTCGTCGCGTAATAGAACACGAGAGTTGCAGCGTTGACGGAAACACTTGCCCAGACGGCCCAACAACAACCATGGGGCCGTGGAACGTGGGAAACTGCCGCTGCTCAACATAACACCGGCGCGTGTGCCATGTCAGCAGATTAATGCACCGGCGACTGCGCAGCCGGCGGCCGGGGACTTAATATTAAGACTTTCAATTTTATGTAAATTTAGATTCTCTTAGACCTCCAACGAGGAACAATAAATCTCGCTTCGACGAGTAAATAATAAATACTACAATAAACGTCGATTCTATTTAATCTAACTTACATGCTAGTGCTGGATAGGGAGGTGTTCTATATAAGTGCATGTGCCATATAGTTGCGGAGTTCCACTTTTTTGAGGCTAGAGTGCCGTATTGTTGCTAGTGCCCAAGATGTGCGATCTTGCCACATTTTCTGGAGCGTGGGTGCTATATAGGTGCGGTGGTTCAGTATACATGCTAGTGCTGGATAGGGAGGTGTTCTATATAAGTGCATGTGCCTTATAGTTGCGGAGTTCCACTTTTTTGAGGCTAGAGTGCCGTATTGTTGCTAGTGCCCAAGATGTGCGATCTTGCCACATTTTCTGGAGCGTGGGTGCTATATAGGTGCGGTGGTTCAGTATACATGCTAGTGCTGGATAGGGAGGTGTTCTATATAAGTGCATGTGCCTTATAGTTGCGGAGTTCCATTTTTTTGAGGCTAGAGTGCCGTATTGTTGCTAGTGCCCAAGATGTGCGATCTTGCCACATTTTCTGGAGCGTGGGTGCTATATAGGTGCGGTGGTTCAGTATACATGCCAATGCTGGATAGGGAGGTGTTCTATATAAGTGCATGTGCCATATAGTTGCGGAGTTCCACTTTTTTGAGGCTAGAGTGCCGTATTGTTGCTAGTGCCCAAGATGTGCGATCTTGCCACATTTTCTGGAGCGTGGGTGCTATATAGGTGCGGTGGTTCAGTATACATGCCAGTGCTGGATAGGGAGGTGTTCTATATAAGTGCATGTGCCATATAGTTGCGGAGTTCCACTTTTTTGAGGCTAGAGTGCCGTATTGTTGCTAGTGCCCAAGATGTGCGATCTTGCCACATTTTCTGGAGCGTGGGTGCTATATAGGTGCGGTGGTTCAGTATACATGCCAGTGCTGGATAGGGAGGTGTTCTATATAAGTGCAGGTGCCATATAGTTGCGGAGTTCCACTTTTTTGAGGCTAGAGTGCCGTATTGTTGCTAGTGCCCAAGATGTGCGATCTTGCCACATTTTCTGGAGCGTGGGTGCTATATAGGTGCGGTGGTTCAGTATACATGCTAGTGCTGGATAGGGAGGTGTTCTATATAAGTGCATGTGCCTTATAGTTGCGGAGTTCCACTTTTTTGAGGCTAGAGTGCCGTATTGTTGCTAGTGCCCAAGATGTGCGATCTTGCCACATTTTCTGGAGCGTGGGTGCTATATAGGTGCGGTGGTTCAGTATACATGCTAGTGCTGGATAGGGAGGTGTTCTATATAAGTGCATGTGCCATATAGTTGCGGAGTTCCACTTTTTTGAGGCTAGAGTGCCGTATTGTTGCTAGTGCCCAAGATGTGCGATCTTGCCACATTTTCTGGAGCGTGGGTGCTATATAGGTGCGGTGGTTCAGTATACATGCTAGTGCTGGATAGGGAGGTGTTCTATATAAGTGCATGTGCCTTATAGTTGCGGAGTTCCACTTTTTTGAGGCTAGAGTGCCGTATTGTTGCTAGTGCCCAAGATGTGCGATCTTGCCCCATTTTCTGGAGCGTGGGTGCTATATAGGTGCGGTGGTTCAGTATACATGCTAGTGCTGGATAGGGAGGTGTTCTATATAAGTGCATGTGCCTTATAGTTGCGGAGTTCCACTTTTTTGAGGCTAGAGTGCCGTATTGTTGCTAGTGCCCAAGATGTGCGATCTTGCCACATTTTCTGGAGCGTGGGTGCTATATAGGTGCGGTGGTTCAGTATACATGCCAATGCTGGATAGGGAGGTGTTCTATATAAGTGCATGTGCCATATAGTTGCGGAGTTCCACTTTTTTGAGGCTAGAGTGCCGTATTGTTGCTAGTGCCCAAGATGTGCGATCTTGCCACATTTTCTGGAGCGTGGGTGCTATATAGGTGCGGTGGTTCAGTATACATGCCAGTGCTGGATAGGGAGGTGTTCTATATAAGTGCAGGTGCCATATAGATGCGGAGTTCCACTTTTTTGAGGCTAGAGTGCCGTATTGTTGCTAGTGCCCAAGATGTGCGATCTTGCCACATTTTCTGGAGCGTGGGTGCTATATAGGTGCGGTGGTTCAGTATACATGCTAGTGCTGGATAGGGAGGTGTTCTATATAAGTGCATGTGCCTTATAGTTGCGGAGTTCCACTTTTTTGAGGCTAGAGTGCCGTATTGTTGCTAGTGCCCAAGATGTGCGATCTTGCCACATTTTCTGGAGCGTGGGTGCTATATAGGTGCGGTGGTTCAGTATACATGCCAATGCTGGATAGGGAGGTGTTCTATATAAGTGCATGTGCCATATAGTTGCGGAGTTCCACTTTTTTGAGGCTAGAGTGCCGTATTGTTGCTAGTGCCCAAGATGTGCGATCTTGCCACATTTTCTGGAGCGTGGGTGCTATATAGGTGCGGTGGTTCAGTATACATGCCAGTGCTGGATAGGGAGGTGTTCTATATAAGTGCAGGTGCCATATAGATGCGGAGTTCCACTTTTTTGAGGCTAGAGTGCCGTATTGTTGCTAGTGCCCAAGATGTGCGATCTTGCCACATTTTCTGGAGCGTGGGTGCTATATAGGTGCGGTGGTTCAGTATACATGCTAGTGCTGGATAGGGAGGTGTTCTATATAAGTGCATGTGCCATATAGTTGCGGAGTTCCACTTTTTGAGGCTAGAGTGCCGTATTGTTGCTAGTGCCCAAGATGTGCGATCTTGCCACATTTTCTGGAGCGTGGGTGCTATATAGGTGCGGTGGTTCAGTATACATGCCAGTGCTGGATAGGGAGGTGTTCTATATAAGTGCATGTGCCTTATAGTTGCGGAGTTCCACTTTTTTGAGGCTAGAGTGCCGTATTGTTGCTAGTGCCCAAGATGTGCGATCTTGCCACATTTTCTGGAGCGTGGGTGCTATATAGGTGCGGTGGTTCAGTATACATGCTAGTGCTGGATAGGGAGGTGTTCTATATAAGTGCATGTGCCATATAGTTGCGGAGTTCCACTTTTTTGAGGCTAGAGTGCCGTATTGTTGCTAGTGCCCAAGATGTGCGATCTTGCCACATTTTCTGGAGCGTGGGTGCTATATAGGTGCGGTGGTTCAGTATACATGCTAGTGCTGGATAGGGAGGTGTTCTATATAAGTGCATGTGCCTTATAGTTGCGGAGTTCCACTTTTTTGAGGCTAGAGTGCCGTATTGTTGCTAGTGCCCAAGATGTGCGATCTTGCCACATTTTCTGGAGCGTGGGTGCTATATAGGTGCGGTGGTTCAGTATACATGCTAGTGCTGGATAGGGAGGTGTTCTATATAAGTGCATGTGCCTTATAGTTGCGGAGTTCCACTTTTTTGAGGCTAGAGTGCCGTATTGTTGCTAGTGCCCAAGATGTGCGATCTTGCCACATTTTCTGGAGCGTGGGTGCTATATAGGTGCGGTGGTTCAGTATACATGCCAGTGCTGGATAGGGAGGTGTTCTATATAAGTGCATGTGCCATATAGTTGCGGAGTTCCACTTTTTTGAGGCTAGAGTGCCGTATTGTTGCTAGTGCCCAAGATGTGCGATCTTGCCACATTTTCTGGAGCGTGGGTGCTATATAGGTGCGGTGGTTCAGTATACATGCCAGTGCTGGATAGGGAGGTGTTCTATATAAGTGCAGGTGCCATATAGATGCGGAGTTCCACTTTTTTGAGGCTAGAGTGCCGTATTGTTGCTAGTGCCCAAGATGTGCGATCTTGCCACATTTTCTGGAGCGTGGGTGCTATATAGGTGCGGTGGTTCAGTATACATGCTAGTGCTGGATAGGGAGGTGTTCTATATAAGTGCATGTGCCTTATAGTTGCGGAGTTCCACTTTTTTGAGGCTAGAGTGCCGTATTGTTGCTAGTGCCCAAGATGTGCGATCTTGCCACATTTTCTGGAGCGTGGGTGCTATATAGGTGCGGTGGTTCAGTATACATGCCAGTGCTGGATAGGGAGGTGTTCTATATAAGTGCAGGTGCCATATAGATGCGGAGTTCCACTTTTTTGAGGCTAGAGTGCCGTATTGTTGCTAGTGCCCAAGATGTGCGATCTTGCCACATTTTCTGGAGCGTGGGTGCTATATAGGTGCGGTGGTTCAGTATACATGCTAGTGCTGGATAGGGAGGTGTTCTATATAAGTGCATGTGCCATATAGTTGCGGAGTTCCACTTTTTTGAGGCTAGAGTGCCGTATTGTTGCTAGTGCCCAAGATGTGCGATCTTGCCACATTTTCTGGAGCGTGGGTGCTATATAGGTGCGGTGGTTCAGTATACATGCCAGTGCTGGATAGGGAGGTGTTCTATATAAGTGCATGTGCCATATAGTTGCGGAGTTCCACTTTTTTGAGGCTAGAGTGCCGTATTGTTGCTAGTGCCCAAGATGTGCGATCTTGCCACATTTTCTGGAGCGTGGGTGCTATATAGGTGCGGTGGTTCAGTATACATGCCAGTGCTGGATAGGGAGGTGTTCTATATAAGTGCAGGTGCCATATAGTTGCGGAGTTCCACTTTTTTGAGGCTAGAGTGCCGTATTGTTGCTAGTGCCCAAGATGTGCGATCTTGCCACATTTTCTGGAGCGTGGGTGCTATATAGGTGCGGTGGTTCAGTATACATGCCAGTGCTGGATAGGGAGGTGTTCTATATAAGTGCATGTGCCATATAGTTGCGGAGTTCCACTTTTTTGAGGCTAGAGTGCCGTATTGTTGCTAGTGCCCAAGATGTGCGATCTTGCCACATTTTCTGGAGCGTGGGTGCTATATAGGTGCGGTGGTTCAGTATACATGCCAGTGCTGGATAGGGAGGTGTTCTATATAAGTGCATGTGCCATATAGTTGCGGAGTTCCACTTTTTTGAGGCTAGAGTGCCGTATTGTTGCTAGTGCCCAAGATGTGCGATCTTGCCACATTTTCTGGAGCGTGGGTGCTATATAGGTGCGGTGGTTCAGTATACATGCCAGTGCTGGATAGGGAGGTGTTCTATATAAGTGCAGGTGCCATATAGTTGCGGAGTTCCACTTTTTTGAGGCTAGAGTGCCGTATTGTTGCTAGTGCCCAAGATGTGCGATCTTGCCACATTTTCTGGAGCGTGGGTGCTATATAGGTGCGGTGGTTCAGTATACATGCCAGTGCTGGATAGGGAGGTGTTCTATATAAGTGCATGTGCCATATAGTTGCGGAGTTCCACTTTTTGAGGCTAGAGTGCCGTATTGTTGCTAGTGCCCAAGATGTGCGATCTTGCCACATTTTCTGGAGCGTGGGTGCTATATAGGTGCGGTGGTTCAGTATACATGCTAGTGCTGGATAGGGAGGTGTTCTATATAAGTGCATGTGCCTTATAGTTGCGGAGTTCCACTTTTTTGAGGCTAGAGTGCCGTATTGTTGCTAGTGCCCAAGATGTGCGATCTTGCCACATTTTCTGGAGCGTGGGTGCTATATAGGTGCGGTGGTTCAGTATACATGCCAGTGCTGGATAGGGAGGTGTTCTATATAAGTGCATGTGCCATATAGTTGCGGAGTTCCACTTTTTTGAGGCTAGAGTGCCGTATTGTTGCTAGTGCCCAAGATGTGCGATCTTGCCACATTTTCTGGAGCGTGGGTGCTATATAGGTGCGGTGGTTCAGTATACATGCCAGTGCTGGATAGGGAGGTGTTCTATATAAGTGCATGTGCCATATAGTTGCGGAGTTCCACTTTTTTGAGGCTAGAGTGCCGTATTGTTGCTAGTGCCCAAGATGTGCGATCTTGCCACATTTTCTGGAGCGTGGGTGCTATATAGGTGCGGTGGTTCAGTATACATGCCAGTGCTGGATAGGGAGGTGTTCTATATAAGTGCAGGTGCCATATAGTTGCGGAGTTCCACTTTTTTGAGGCTAGAGTGCCGTATTGTTGCTAGTGCCCAAGATGTGCGATCTTGCCACATTTTCTGGAGCGTGGGTGCTATATAGGTGCGGTGGTTCAGTATACATGCCAGTGCTGGATAGGGAGGTGTTCTATATAAGTGCATGTGCCATATAGTTGCGGAGTTCCACTTTTTTGAGGCTAGAGTGCCGTATTGTTGCTAGTGCCCAAGATGTGCGATCTTGCCACATTTTCTGGAGCGTGGGTGCTATATAGGTGCGGTGGTTCAGTATACATGCCAGTGCTGGATAGGGAACGGTTCTATATAAGTGCATGTGCCATATAGTTGCGGAGTTCCACTTTTTTGAGGCTAGAGTGCCGTATTGTTGCTAGTGCCCAAGATGTGCGATCTTGCCACATTTTCTGGAGCGTGGGTGCTATATAGGTGCGGTGGTTCAGTATACATGCCAGTGCTGGATAGGGAGGTGTTCTATATAAGTGCATGTGCCATATAGTTGCGGAGTTCCACTTTTTTGAGGCTAGAGTGCCGTATTGTTGCTAGTGCCCAAGATGTGCGATCTTGCCACATTTTCTGGAGCGTGGGTGCTATATAGGTGCGGTGGTTTAGTATACATGCTAGTGCTGGATAGGGAGGTGTTCTATATAAGTGCATGTGCCTATAGTTGCGGAGTTCCACTTTTTTGAGGCTAGAGTGCCGTATTGTTGCTAGTGCCCAAGATGTGCGATCTTGCCACATTTTCTGGAGCGTGGGTGCTATATAGGTGCGGTGGTTCAGTATACATGCCAGTGCTGGATAGGGAGGTGTTCTATATAAGTGCAGGTGCCATATAGATGCGGAGTTCCACTTTTTTGAGGCTAGAGTGCCGTATTGTTGCTAGTGCCCAAGATGTGCGATCTTGCCACATTTTCTGGAGCGTGGGTGCTATATAGGTGCGGTGGTTCAGTATACATGCCAGTGCTGGATAGGGAGGCGTTCTATATAAGTGCATGTGCCATATAGTTGCGGAGTTCCACTTTTTTGAGGCTAGAGTGCCGTATTGTTGCTAGTGCCCAAGATGTGCGATCTTGCCACATTTTCTGGAGCGTGGGTGCTATATAGGTGCGGTGGTTCAGTATACATGCCAGTGCTGGATAGGGAGGTGTTCTATATAAGTGCAGGTGCCATATAGTTGCGGAGTTCCACTTTTTTGAGGCTAGAGTGCCGTATTGTTGCTAGTGCCCAAGATGTGCGATCTTGCCACATTTCTGGAGCGTGGGTGCTATATAGGTGCGGTGGTTCAGTATACATGCCAGTGCTGGATAGGGAGGTGTTCTATATAAGTGCATGTGCCATATAGTTGCGGAGTTCCACTTTTTTGAGGCTAGAGTGCCGTATTGTTGCTAGTGCCCAAGATGTGCGATCTTGCCACATTTTCTGGAGCGTGGGTGCTATATAGGTGCGGTGGTTCAGTATACATGCCAGTGCTGGATAGGGAGGTGTTCTATATAAGTGCATGTGCCATATAGTTGCGGAGTTCCACTTTTTTGAGGCTAGAGTGCCGTATTGTTGCTAGTGCCCAAGATGTGCGATCTTGCCACATTTTCTGGAGCGTGGGTGCTATATAGGTGCGGTGGTTCAGTATACATGCCTAGTGCTGGATAGGGAGGTGTTCTATATAAGTGCATGTGCCATATAGTTGCGGAGTTCCACTTTTTTGAGGCTAGAGTGCCGTATTGTTGCTAGTGCCCAAGATGTGCGATCTTGCCACATTTTCTGGAGCGTGGGTGCTATATAGGTGCGGTGGTTCAGTATACATGCCAGTGCTGGATAGGGAGGTGTTCTATATAAGTGCAGGTGCCATATAGTTGCGGAGTTCCACTTTTTTGAGGCTAGAGTGCCGTATTGTTGCTAGTGCCCAAGATGTGCGATCTTGCCACATTTTCTGGAGCGTGGGTGCTATATAGGTGCGGTGGTTCAGTATACATGCCAGTGCTGGATAGGGAGGTGTTCTATATAAGTGCATGTGCCATATAGTTGCGGAGTTCCACTTTTTTGAGGCTAGAGTGCCGTATTGTTGCTAGTGCCCAAGATGTGCGATCTTGCCACATTTTCTGGAGCGTGGGTGCTATATAGGTGCGGTGGTTCAGTATACATGCCAGTGCTGGATAGGGAGGTGTTCTATATAAGTGCATGTGCCATATAGTTGCGGAGTTCCACTTTTTTGAGGCTAGAGTGCCGTATTGTTGCTAGTGCCCAAGATGTGCGATCTTGCCACATTTTCTGGAGCGTGGGTGCTATATAGGTGCGGTGGTTCAGTATACATGCCAGTGCTGGATAGGGAGGTGTTCTATATAAGTGCATGTGCCATATAGTTGCGGAGTTCCACTTTTTTGAGGCTAGAGTGCCGTATTGTTGCTAGTGCCCAAGATGTGCGATCTTGCCACATTTTCTGGAGCGTGGGTGCTATATAGGTGCGGTGGTTCAGTATACATGCCAGTGCTGGATAGGGAGGTGTTCTATATAAGTGCATGTGCCATATAGTTGCGGAGTTCCACTTTTTTGAGGCTAGAGTGCCGTATTGTTGCTAGTGCCCAAGATGTGCGATCTTGCCACATTTTCTGGAGCGTGGGTGCTATATAGGTGCGGTGGTTCAGTATACATGCCAGTGCTGGATAGGGAGGTGTTCTATATAAGTGCATGTGCCATATAGTTGCGGAGTTCCACTTTTTTGAGGCTAGAGTGCCGTATTGTTGCTAGTGCCCAAGATGTGCGATCTTGCCACATTTTCTGGAGCGTGGGTGCTATATAGGTGCGGTGGTTCAGTATACATGCCAGTGCTGGATAGGGAGGTGTTCTATATAAGTGCATGTGCCATATAGTTGCGGAGTTCCACTTTTTTGAGGCTAGAGTGCCGTATTGTTGCTAGTGCCCAAGATGTGCGATCTTGCCACATTTTCTGGAGCGTGGGTGCTATATAGGTGCGGTGGTTCAGTATACATGCCAGTGCTGGATAGGGAGGTGTTCTATATAAGTGCAGGTGCCATATAGTTGCGGAGTTCCACTTTTTTGAGGCTAGAGTGCCGTATTGTTGCTAGTGCCCAAGATGTGCGATCTTGCCACATTTTCTGGAGCGTGGGTGCTATATAGGTGCGGTGGTTCAGTATACATGCCAGTGCTGGATAGGGAGGTGTTCTATATAAGTGCATGTGCCATATAGTTGCGGAGTTCCACTTTTTTGAGGCTAGAGTGCCGTATTGTTGCTAGTGCCCAAGATGTGCGATCTTGCCACATTTTCTGGAGCGTGGGTGCTATATAGGTGCGGTGGTTCAGTATACATGCCAGTGCTGGATAGGGAGGTGTTCTATATAAGTGCATGTGCCATATAGTTGCGGAGTTCCACTTTTTTGAGGCTAGAGTGCCGTATTGTTGCTAGTGCCCAAGATGTGCGATCTTGCCACATTTTCTGGAGCGTGGGTGCTATATAGGTGCGGTGGTTCAGTATACATGCCAGTGCTGGATAGGGAGGTGTTCTATATAAGTGCATGTGCCATATAGTTGCGGAGTTCCACTTTTTTGAGGCTAGAGTGCCGTATTGTTGCTAGTGCCCAAGATGTGCGATCTTGCCACATTTTCTGGAGCGTGGGTGCTATATAGGTGCGGTGGTTAGTATACATGCCAGTGCTGGATAGGGAGGTGTTCTATATAAGTGCATGTGCCTATAGTTGCGGAGTTCCACTTTTTTGAGGCTAGAGTGCCGTATTGTTGCTAGTGCCCAAGATGTGCGATCTTGCCACATTTTCTGGAGCGTGGGTGCTATATAGGTGCGGTGGTTCAGTATACATGCCAGTGCTGGATAGGGAGGTGTTCTATATAAGTGCAGGTGCCATATAGTTGCGGAGTTCCACTTTTTTGAGGCTAGAGTGCCGTATTGTTGCTAGTGCCCAAGATGTGCGATCTTGCCACATTTTCTGGAGCGTGGGTGCTATATAGGTGCGGTGGTTCAGTATACATGCCAGTGCTGGATAGGGAGGTGTTCTATATAAGTGCATGTGCCATATAGTTGCGGAGTTCCACTTTTTTGAGGCTAGAGTGCCGTATTGTTGCTAGTGCCCAAGATGTGCGATCTTGCCACATTTTCTGGAGCGTGGGTGCTATATAGGTGCGGTGGTTCAGTATACATGCCAGTGCTGGATAGGGAGGTGTTCTATATAAGTGCAGGTGCCATATAGTTGCGGAGTTCCACTTTTTTGAGGCTAGAGTGCCGTATTGTTGCTAGTGCCCAAGATGTGCGATCTTGCCACATTTTCTGGAGCGTGGGTGCTATATAGGTGCGGTGGTTCAGTATACATGCAGTGCTGGATAGGGAGGTGTTCTATATAAGTGCATGTGCCATATAGTTGCGGAGTTCCACTTTTTTGAGGCTAGAGTGCCGTATTGTTGCTAGTGCCCAAGATGTGCGATCTTGCCACATTTTCTGGAGCGTGGGTGCTATATAGGTGCGGTGGTTCAGTATACATGCCAGTGCTGGATAGGGAGGTGTTCTATATAAGTGCATGTGCCATATAGTTGCGGAGTTCCACTTTTTGAGGCTAGAGTGCCGTATTGTTGCTAGTGCCCAAGATGTGCGATCTTGCCACATTTTCTGGAGCGTGGGTGCTATATAGGTGCGGTGGTTCAGTATACATGCTAGTGCTGGATAGGGAGGTGTTCTATATAAGTGCATGTGCCATATAGTTGCGGAGTTCCACTTTTTTGAGGCTAGAGTGCCGTATTGTTGCTAGTGCCCAAGATGTGCGATCTTGCCACATTTTCTGGAGCGTGGGTGCTATATAGGTGCGGTGGTTCAGTATACATGCCAGTGCTGGATAGGGAGGTGTTCTATATAAGTGCAGGTGCCATATAGTTGCGGAGTTCCACTTTTTTGAGGCTAGAGTGCCGTATTGTTGCTAGTGCCCAAGATGTGCGATCTTGCCACATTTTCTGGAGCGTGGGTGCTATATAGGTGCGGTGGTTCAGTATACATGCCAGTGCTGGATAGGGAGGTGTTCTATATAAGTGCATGTGCCATATAGTTGCGGAGTTCCACTTTTTTGAGGCTAGAGTGCCGTATTGTTGCTAGTGCCCAAGATGTGCGATCTTGCCACATTTTCTGGAGCGTGGGTGCTATATAGGTGCGGTGGTTCAGTATACATGCCAGTGCTGGATAGGGAGGTGTTCTATATAAGTGCATGTGCCATATAGTTGCGGAGTTCCACTTTTTTGAGGCTAGAGTGCCGTATTGTTGCTAGTGCCCAAGATGTGCGATCTTGCCACATTTTCTGGAGCGTGGGTGCTATATAGGTGCGGTGGTTCAGTATACATGCCAGTGCTGGATAGGGAGGTGTTCTATATAAGTGCAGGTGCCATATAGTTGCGGAGTTCCACTTTTTTGAGGCTAGAGTGCCGTATTGTTGCTAGTGCCCAAGATGTGCGATCTTGCCACATTTTCTGGAAGCGTGGGTGCTATATAGGTGCGGTGGTTCAGTATACATGCTAGTGCTGGATAGGGAGGTGTTCTATATAAGTGCATGTGCCATATAGTTGCGGAGTTCCACTTTTTTGAGGCTAGAGTGCCGTATTGTTGCTAGTGCCCAAGATGTGCGATCTTGCCACATTTTCTGGAGCGTGGGTGCTATATAGGTGCGGTGGTTCAGTATACATGCCAGTGCTGGATAGGGAGGTGTTCTATATAAGTGCATGTGCCATATAGTTGCGGAGTTCCACTTTTTTGAGGCTAGAGTGCCGTATTGTTGCTAGTGCCCAAGATGTGCGATCTTGCCACATTTTCTGGAGCGTGGGTGCTATATAGGTGCGGTGGTTCAGTATACATGCCAGTGCTGGATAGGGAGGTGTTCTATATAAGTGCATGTGCCATATAGTTGCGGAGTTCCACTTTTTTGAGGCTAGAGTGCCGTATTGTTGCTAGTGCCCAAGATGTGCGATCTTGCCACATTTTCTGGAGCGTGGGTGCTATATAGGTGCGGTGGTTCAGTATACATGCCAGTGCTGGATAGGGAGGTGTTCTATATAAGTGCATGTGCCATATAGTTGCGGAGTTCCACTTTTTTGAGGCTAGAGTGCCGTATTGTTGCTAGTGCCCAAGATGTGCGATCTTGCCACATTTTCTGGAGCGTGGGTGCTATATAGGTGCGGTGGTTCAGTATACATGCTAGTGCTGGATAGGGAGGTGTTCTATATAAGTGCATGTGCCATATAGTTGCGGAGTTCCACTTTTTTGAGGCTAGAGTGCCGTATTGTTGCTAGTGCCCAAGATGTGCGATCTTGCCACATTTTCTGGAGCGTGGGTGCTATATAGGTGCGGTGGTTCAGTATACATGCCAGTGCTGGATAGGGAGGTGTTCTATATAAGTGCATGTGCCATATAGTTGCGGAGTTCCACTTTTTTGAGGCTAGAGTGCCGTATTGTTGCTAGTGCCCAAGATGTGCGATCTTGCCACATTTTCTGGAGCGTGGGTGCTATATAGGTGCGGTGGTTCAGTATACATGCCAGTGCTGGATAGGGAGGTGTTCTATATAAGTGCAGGTGCCATATAGTTGCGGAGTTCCACTTTTTTGAGGCTAGAGTGCCGTATTGTTGCTAGTGCCCAAGATGTGCGATCTTGCCACATTTTCTGGAGCGTGGGTGCTATATAGGTGCGGTGGTTCAGTATACATGCCAGTGCTGGATAGGGAGGTGTTCTATATAAGTGCATGTGCCATATAGTTGCGGAGTTCCACTTTTTTGAGGCTAGAGTGCCGTATTGTTGCTAGTGCCCAAGATGTGCGATCTTGCCACATTTTCTGGAGCGTGGGTGCTATATAGGTGCGGTGGTTCAGTATACATGCCTAGTGCTGGATAGGGAGGTGTTCTATATAAGTGCATGTGCCATATAGTTGCGGAGTTCCACTTTTTTGAGGCTAGAGTGCCGTATTGTTGCTAGTGCCCAAGATGTGCGATCTTGCCACATTTTCTGGAGCGTGGGTGCTATATAGGTGCGGTGGTTCAGTATACATGCCAGTGCTGGATAGGGAGGTGTTCTATATAAGTGCATGTGCCATATAGTTGCGGAGTTCCACTTTTTTGAGGCTAGAGTGCCGTATTGTTGCTAGTGCCCAAGATGTGCGATCTTGCCACATTTTCTGGAGCGTGGGTGCTATATAGGTGCGGTGGTTCAGTATACATGCCAGTGCTGGATAGGGAGGTGTTCTATATAAGTGCAGGTGCCATATAGTTGCGGAGTTCCACTTTTTTGAGGCTAGAGTGCCGTATTGTTGCTAGTGCCCAAGATGTGCGATCTTGCCACATTTTCTGGAGCGTGGGTGCTATATAGGTGCGGTGGTTCAGTATACATGCCAGTGCTGGATAGGGAGGTGTTCTATATAAGTGCATGTGCCATATAGTTGCGGAGTTCCACTTTTTTGAGGCTAGAGTGCCGTATTGTTGCTAGTGCCCAAGATGTGCGATCTTGCCACATTTTCTGGAGCGTGGGTGCTATATAGGTGCGGTGGTTCAGTATACATGCCAGTGCTGGATAGGGAGGTGTTCTATATAAGTGCATGTGCCATATAGTTGCGGAGTTCCACTTTTTTGAGGCTAGAGTGCCGTATTGTTGCTAGTGCCCAAGATGTGCGATCTTGCCACATTTTCTGGAGCGTGGGTGCTATATAGGTGCGGTGGTTCAGTATACATGCCAGTGCTGGATAGGGAGGTGTTCTATATAAGTGCATGTGCCATATAGTTGCGGAGTTCCACTTTTTTGAGGCTAGAGTGCCGTATTGTTGCTAGTGCCCAAGATGTGCGATCTTGCCACATTTTCTGGAGCGTGGGTGCTATATAGGTGCGGTGGTTCAGTATACATGCCAGTGCTGGATAGGGAGGTGTTCTATATAAGTGCATGTGCCATATAGTTGCGGAGTTCCACTTTTTTGAGGCTAGAGTGCCGTATTGTTGCTAGTGCCCAAGATGTGCGATCTTGCCACATTTTCTGGAGCGTGGGTGCTATATAGGTGCGGTGGTTCAGTATACATGCCAGTGCTGGATAGGGAGGTGTTCTATATAAGTGCAGGTGCCATATAGTTGCGGAGTTCCACTTTTTGAGGCTAGAGTGCCGTATTGTTGCTAGTGCCCAAGATGTGCGATCTTGCCACATTTTCTGGAGCGTGGGTGCTATATAGGTGCGGTGGTTCAGTATACATGCTAGTGCTGGATAGGGAGGTGTTCTATATAAGTGCATGTGCCATATAGTTGCGGAGTTCCACTTTTTTGAGGCTAGAGTGCCGTATTGTTGCTAGTGCCCAAGATGTGCCGATCTTGCCACATTTTCTGGAGCGTGGGTGCTATATAGGTGCGGTGGTTCAGTATACATGCCAGTGCTGGATAGGGAGGTGTTCTATATAAGTGCAGGTGCCATATAGTTGCGGAGTTCCACTTTTTTGAGGCTAGAGTGCCGTATTGTTGCTAGTGCCCAAGATGTGCGATCTTGCCACATTTTCTGGAGCGTGGGTGCTATATAGGTGCGGTGGTTCAGTATACATGCCAGTGCTGGATAGGGAGGTGTTCTATATAAGTGCAGGTGCCATATAGTTGCGGAGTTCCACTTTTTTGAGGCTAGAGTGCCGTATTGTTGCTAGTGCCCAAGATGTGCGATCTTGCCACATTTTCTGGAGCGTGGGTGCTATATAGGTGCGGTGGTTCAGTATACATGCCAGTGCTGGATAGGGAGGTGTTCTATATAAGTGCATGTGCCATATAGTTGCGGAGTTCCACTTTTTTGAGGCTAGAGTGCCGTATTGTTGCTAGTGCCCAAGATGTGCGATCTTGCCACATTTTCTGGAGCGTGGGTGCTATATAGGTGCGGTGGTTCAGTATACATGCCAGTGCTGGATAGGGAGGTGTTCTATATAAGTGCATGTGCCATATAGTTGCGGAGTTCCACTTTTTTGAGGCTAGAGTGCCGTATTGTTGCTAGTGCCCAGATGTGCGATCTTGCCACATTTTCTGGAGCGTGGGTGCTATATAGGTGCGGTGGTTCAGTATACATGCCAGTGCTGGATAGGGAGGTGTTCTATATAAGTGCATGTGCCATATAGTTGCGGAGTTCCACTTTTTTGAGGCTAGAGTGCCGTATTGTTGCTAGTGCCCAAGATGTGCGATCTTGCCACATTTCTGGAGCGTGGGTGCTATATAGGTGCGGTTGGTTCAGTATACATGCCAGTGCTGGATAGGGAGGTGTTCTATATAAGTGGCATGTGCCATATAGTTGCGGAGTTCCACTTTTTTGAGGCTAGAGTGCCGTATTGTTGCTAGTGCCCAAGATGTGCGATCTTGCCACATTTTCTGGAGCGTGGGTGCTATAGGTGCGGTGGTTCAGTATACATGCCAGTGCTGGATAGGGAGGTGTTCTATATAAGTGCATGTGCCATATAGTTGCGGAGTTCCACTTTTTGAGGCTAGAGTGCCGTAGTGTGCTAGTGCCCAAGATGTGCGATCTTGCCACATTTCTGGAGCGTGGGTGCTATATAGGTGCGGTGGTTCAGTATACATGCCAGTGCTGGATAGGGAACGGTTCTATATAAGTGCAGGTGCCATATAGTTGCGGAGTTCCCACTTTTTTGAGGCTAGAGTGCCGTATTGTTGCTAGTGCCCAAGATGTGCGATCTTGCCACATTTTCTGGAGCGTGGTGCTATATAGGTGCGGTGGTTCAGTATACATGCCAGTGCTGGATAGGGAGGGTTCTATATAAGTGCATGTGCCATATAGTTGCGGAGTTCCACTTTTTTGAGGCTAGAGTGCCGTAATCGTTGCTAGTGCCCAAGATGTGCGATCTTGCACATTTTCTGGAGCGTGGGTGCTATATAGGTGCGGTGGTTCAGTATACATGCCAGTGCTGGATAGGGAACGGTTCTATATAAGTGCAGGTGCCATATAGTTGCGGAGTTCCACTTTTTGAGGCTAGAGTGCCGTATTGTTGCTAGTGCCCAAGATGTGCGATCTTGCCACATTTTCTGGAGCGTGGGTGCTATATAGGTGCGGTGGTTCAGTATACATGCCAGTGCTGGATAGGGAGGTGTTCTATATAAGTGCATGTGCCATATAGTTGCGGAGTTCCACTTTTTTGAGGCTAGAGTGCCGTATTGTTGCTAGTGCCCAAGATGTGCGATCTTGCCACATTTCTGGAGCGTGGGTGCTATATAGGTGCGGTGGTTCAGTATACATGCCAGTGCTGGATAGGGAGGTGTTCTATATAAGTGCATGTGCCATATAGTTGCGGAGTTCCACTTTTTTGAGGCTAGAGTGCCGTATTGTTGCTAGTGCCCAAGATGTGCGATCTTGCCACATTTTCTGGAGCGTGGGTGCTATATAGGTGCGGTGGTTCAGTATACATGCCAGTGCTGGATAGGGAGGTGTTCTATATAAGTGCATGTGCCATATAGTTGCGGAGTTCCACTTTTTTGAGGCTAGAGTGCCGTATTGTTGCTAGTGCCCAAGATGTGCGATCTTGCCACATTTTCTGGAGCGTGGGTGCTATATAGGTGCGGTGGTTCAGTATACATGCCAGTGCTGGATAGGGAGGTGTTCTATATAAGTGCATGTGCCATATAGTTGCGGAGTTCCACTTTTTTGAGGCTAGAGTGCCGTATTGTTGCTAGTGC